>NC_092807.1:14456484-14759514 GCF_040954645.1 Diabrotica undecimpunctata
TTAGGAATAATCACAGAAGTATACAGGGATAACACTACTTACCTAAAAATCGAAAATAGACTATCAGAGCCAATAAAGGTAACTAAAGGACTAAAACAAGGTTACCCTTACTGTTTAATTTATATATTGAGGCAGCCCTCCAAAATTGGAAAAACTTGGACTTTGCGGATGACCAAGTCGTCCTAGCTCAAGATTCTTATGATCTAGAATTTATGATAAAGCGTCTATACGGAGAATATGTAAAATAGGGGTTATAAGTCAGCATGAAGAAAACAGAATATTTAGTTATCATTTCAGATGCAAGGTTTGAAGTGTTGATCGACGAGGACGTGGAAATCAAACAAGTGGAAAAATTTAAATATTTAGGTGCACTCATTGATAAGAACGGCTTGGGAGAAACCGAAATTAAACACCGTATTAATCAGGGACGCAAAATTGTATGATGTCTGAATTTCTTATGTGGGATCGCAACATTTCCAAAAGGAACAAAAAAAGGATAGGGCAAACAATGGTTGAATCAGTTCTTTGTTATGGCTCTGAAAAGACCTGAAGAGAAAATTGTTGACAGTTGAAATAGATTATTTGAGAAGAAGTGCTAGAACATTAAGGCAGGAAAGGAAGACCAACGAATATATAAGAAATAACATTAATGCTACAGAAGCGGTCATTGACAGAATAGAAAGAAGAGGTTTAAAATGGTTTGGACACCTATTGAGAATGCCTAACGAACGTTGGCCCCAAAAACTTCACAAATGGAAGCCCCCTGGAAGAAGAAAAAGGGTTAGAACTCGACGCTCATGGAATGAAGGAATTACAAGAGCGATGGAATCGAGAGGTTTGGAGGAGGAGCATGCCTTGGACCGGCAGGATTGGCGGAAAAGAACGGGAATATGGCGATAACCGTCTCCAAAATGTATTTTATTTACAAGTTGGATTAATGTCAAACGTCAATAAACTTATTTTAACCTTCAATTGTGGCTTATTCCCATTAAAATAGTAAGTACTTAAAAATGCTACAAAAAATAGCTTCAGAACAATAGATAAGAGAAGGGAGTGTTCCAAAAATGTCGTCAGCCTTACGGTACGTGCGACAGTCAAATGCGCACAAGTAAGAGAGGGTGGTTTTAGTTGGTAGGCAGGATAATAGATACCTGAATCTTTGGCACTGCTATCTTTAGTACTTTAAACTAAACTAAAACCCAAATTTTGGGGACTCAAAATGGAGGTAGCATAAAAAATTTCAAAACCCCCCCTTAGACAAATTCTGGGTGCGCCACTGAATACGCATGCCGGAAAAAATAAATGGACCCTAAAAACATTCTCCATTTTAATTATACATTTCATAAATTTAATTTATAGGAAATTAGGCGAGAGGGTAGGATTTGCATGTGCTAATGATATGGAGTATTTCCCATAAACTTGACATATTATGTTTCTCTAAACATTCCAGTTAGTCATCGCATTTTTATTTTATCTCACATTGAAAGATGTAATAAAAATTTACGACTTCCCGTCTTTACTGTCGATAAGAATTGCTGTGTAAAAATTAAAAATGTAAAATATTTACATTGCACTAATTTGGCTTATAAAGAACTGAAAAAAATCTAGAGGACAAATAAATAAATAACAAATCAATTTATGATAGAAAAATAATAAAATTTTGGTTTTAAATTTAGCAAAATATGTTTATACGAGACGAAAACCTCGAATTCCTTGGGAAAAATATTCCCATGAGATTTTTTGCATAATTACTTTCATAAAATACCGCAGAATAATGTTCAAGAGGTCACTCATACAAAGAGTGGTCCTACTTTATTAAATAGTTTTTTATAAATCCATTTTTAGGTTATGATAAGGGCCTCAACAACTAAAAACAATGTTTTGTAATAAGCCCAAACTAAAGTATCAGAAGTGTGTTTTTGAGCCTTCAATAATTTTTCGTTTTTTTTTTCGGTTTTAAATTGTTTATAAGTTGAAACCGATCAACTTTAGCGAAAATTACAATTAACCTTTTCTATTCAGAATTATCCAAAAAAATGATAAAATATTAAAAAAGATTGTTCACAAAAAAAATAAAACTGCATGTTTTTAGCAATGCCTGATTTCATTGTTTCGTTCAAAGATAGATGTCACTAAATGCTTTCCTGGGTCAGGTCCATGACATTATGAATTATCCCTAACACTGATAGCATATCTCGTTATCCAACTAATCTTTTAATTTTTATATTTTCTTTCACATACTAATTTTGTATTATGTTGCTCTGGACTTTTTCATCGTGTCATTACTTTTTAAAGTTTTTTCATATCCCTACTTCATCTAGAATTTTTATAATCATTGACCTTTTCAATCTTTCAAAGGTATGTTTATAGTGTCTATGAAAAGAATCTGCATCCAGGTTAGCTCAACAGAAATGACATGTCTACTTTGTACTGTACATTTCCCAAACTGAAATTCACCTGGAGTTTTTTTAAATATTAATTGATGTAAATATATGATGAATAAAGGTCTTTATTATTATTATCCCTATAATCATATTTGTAACACTTCTCTTAATGCGAATAATGTCAGTCATAGATGTCCCTCTTTTGTAAATTACCTGATAGTCAAATTTATATTTTCTTTATATTCTGCCAGCCTGTTTTTTAGCCAGATTGTAGATTACTTCCACATTAAGTATAACATCTTTTAACTCTTTCAGTCACTGTGTCGTCAATCGACGACACGGATTTTAACTTGGTTTAAGTAAATATTACAGGATGTTATGGTATAGCAACAGTGTAGTTAGCTCACAACATCCAATCTTAATTAGATTTACGACCCGTAATACAATCTGTTAAATTCCAGTTGAACTAAAGCAGTTTCTCTGTTTACATTCACAACAGTTTATGAAAGCTATCTATGCTACTCAAATTATTATATTTTTTTACCCTTCCAAATCTGAGATAAATTGTGTTTTTTTCAAATATTGAAAGCTTCTAGGTGCAAATAATAAAATTAAATAGTAAGTCTTCAAGACTTCTAATCTAAGACTTCAAAATTTCCATAATGTATGTCAAATTTTTTTTTTGAAATTATATGTCGTCATTTGATGACATGACTCAACGACTTGAGTAATAAACATTTTTGCAGTTATTTTTAGATCTAAAAATGAGCCAAATAAAGAGATTTAGGCCTCTTTCCGGCCATCTAAAGAAACTTGATTTTAAGGCCTATAAATTTAGTTCATTTTAAGGCCTTTATTGCAAAAGCTTTAATTTCATTGAGCTCGAGAAAGAGGGCGCCCGTCAAATGGAACTAAATCAGAACCGTTGATTAAGAAAAAAACCTGGAAAACCGGCCTATTGATGATGTAACGTTTGACACGATAGCGCATTTTCCACTGCAGGAAAAAACGAAATCTTCAACACGATGTAAACTCCCAGAATGTAAAGGCAGTTCCCGTATTTTTTGTCAAAAATGTAAAGTACATCTATGTTTCGACAAAAAATAAAAATTGTTTTTTACAATTTCATAAACTGTAATTTTTTTTAATATATTATAATCATTAAATCATGTTTCTTTTTAGTAAATAAATGTATTTTTATCCTACCGTTTAGCTGTAAAGTATATGTAAAATTTCATTAGTTTGTAACCAGTTAGTCACAATGTCGTCAATTGACGACATCAAAAACGGGCCCTATTTTAATAAAAAAATGCTAATATTCCTACCAAAAGACATTAAGAATACCATAACTGGATAGGAATTATTAACAAAATTTTTTCATTACACTAAAAAAAAAGCGTGACCGAAAGGGTTAAAGTACTATATGATTAAAAAGTAATAAAAAAACAAATTTCTATACTTATATTATATTGGAAAATTATTATACAAAATACCATTAAACATTTCATCTATTACACTAAAATAAAACTCAAAATGCAGATGGAACTCACCAAAGAAACACATTTTCACAAAATTTAAAATATCTAATATAATGAGAAATACACAAAATAAGTTTTCATGTGTGATAAACATGATCAAAACAAATAAAATTCTGACATAAACAATACAAAGGATCATTTTAATAAAATGCACAACTTAATAACGTATTAGATCTACAAAGCTGTTGGGGAATCATACTTTAGACTTGTAACTGCCCAGAGTATGTCAAAAAATACTTGAAGTTGATTACATATGTATTATTAAATCTACTCTTTAGCTGGAACCTCGATAACTCGAGGTTTATCAATGATACGAGCAGTTCTGTTGCCTTTTTCAACAATACCAATAATCCATGCTTGATAACCTTCTTGTTTCTCTATATCTTTACAATAGGCAGCAGCTTGTTCACGGGGTAAACATATTAATAGTCCTCCAGAAGTTTCAGCTGAATGTCCTTGCAATAACTGGAACATATTTCCACATGCTTTAGCAACTGCAGCCATTTTTGCAATGACAGGTAAATTGTGAATGACAAAAGATACTTCATTTTTCTGGTGAGAGGCCAATGTTTGAGCATGGCCAAGTAGACCAAAACCTGTAATATCAGTAGCTCCATGAGCATTGTATTTATGCATCAATCTGCTGGCAATACGGTTGAGGCGAGCCATAGAATCCATAGCACGGTGGTAGGCTTTCCTTACATCTTCTTCACTAACAACTAATTTTATTCTATTCCAACGTTCTGGCTGATCCAACCATTGATGGGCATTGACTGCCACTTGCGTCCCTAAAGGTTTTGTTAAGACCAAGACATCTCCAACTACTGCATTATCTGGAACAATGTATTCATTTGGCTGGCAAACGGTAGTTGCCACTCCACCAATAGTACACCATGGATTAACAACAGTCTGACCTCCAGTGACAGTGGTGCCTGCTTCAAGAGCTGAGTCTTTAAATCCTCTCATAATTAGAGGAATAACAACATCTCTTTCTTTTTCTGTCATTTTGGTGCTAACTCCCAGTAACATAAGCATATTATCACATTCAGTGACTCCCATGGCATAAAGATCACTTAAAACATTAGCACAAGCAATTTTTCCCATCATGTAGGGGTCATCCACCAATGGATAGAAGAAGTCAGTGGTTTGTACCAAACAAAGTCCTCCATGGCGAAGGGGTGTAACCTAAAAAGTGAACAGATTTCAATATTTTCATAATTGACATATTTATTCAGATATTAGAAAAAAAGCATAAGGACTGATTATCATAATATCATTATTGAAGGCATTGTAGAGTTTAAATAATTTAAAAAAATTCTAGACTTGTTACCAATTTATTTATTATATACTTCTAAATTTATTACATTAAACACAATATGAGGATTTAGTGTAAAATCATATTATTTTTGAGATATCTTTTTGTTTAGCAATTCCTGGACTGTAAGGAATAATCAATAAGAATTAAATTTTAGAATATTTGAAATGGCCACCACTTCATGATTTCATTCTTAATCCAATTTACAATTACAAACCAAAAAATCAGTATAGTCCATTCGCTGAGCTTGGGAATATTTTGACAAATTTATTGTAGGAAACATAACACCAATCTCTCAGTATAAACAGTCCAAATAGATTTGCTGTAGCAGACTTCTTTCTGTTATAATTTAAGTTAGGTGAAGTCCTACTTCTAGTTTGAAGACATCAAGAGACAAGGAAATATGTACTTTAAGAAATATGCACCAATAAACGTCTGGCCATCAACAATTATACTTTATTCCTTCTTACATACAGAACAATACAAAACTTGACTGACAGTAGTTTATTACCTATTTTTGACATTACTCATTGCACTGTCAACAATGTCACTTCATATAGAACAACATCCACTTTTTATGTTGGATATTCTAACACTTTCAATAAAAAAAAAAATAGTAAATACTAATCTATAAATGACTACAAATTTAAAAAAAAAACTTGTTTTAATTGATGTTGTTTTATTTTGTTAATAAACTGTATGTAAATGTCTTTAAATATTCGTTGTATAGTAATTTCCAGCCTCTGTCAGTATGTCACAATTTAACAAGCTTACCAAAAAATAATTAACAAATTTACTAAACAGTTGGGACTGGCATCAGTGAACGAAATGTGTTAGACATTCTAATATTCCATGGAAAATGGATGGTAAAACAAAAAAACTCTGGGAAATACAAATAGTTGTAATCAAACGCTCTTATATGACCTGAGGAATGCAATAATGTAGAACAACAAATAGTTGTAGTTCAAACCGTTATTCAATGTATGGCTTTATTCAAAGACATTATTGGTGCATGCAATGACTACAAGGTACCTAAATAATATAATTTTGAAATAGCCACTATCTAATTAAGAGCTTTGATGCTCATAGGGAAAACCAAACAAAAGATTAAAACATTGCACCAATTATAATATATATAAAATTTTGAAAGATATTAAAATTATAATATTACAATAGTATAAAATATGGCATTCAAATCATAAACACAAATTACAGAAAAAAATTCTGAAACTATAGAAACGAGGAGTTGTTTAATAAGAACCAATCAAAACAATGCACTGATTGTAATAGATGTATATCTCAGATATTTATAAAAATGGAAGCATATCATGTTGTAAATCATGTAATAATTATATTTAAACTAAAAATACCATACTGCATCTCTACAATCATGTGTTACAGTTGGAGTTAGTACTTAAGAGAAGCAAACATAAATATTGTGTTAGTAAAATGACAATGTATCTTACCGAACAATCAAGGCCGATTCCAATTCGCGGAATTGCCATATGCATAAAGTGAGCATGTTCATGTTCTGCAGAATTATAATCTTGCTGGAGTCCCTCTACAAGTTTATTAAGTACTTCTTGAGGTACTTTGCATCCACGGCCCTTCAAATCGGCGAATCGCGTCAATCTGAAACTAGCTTCCAAATCATGGGCCAAAGGGTCGAACGGCCGGCGTAATGCTAGAGTGTTGGGATTTCCTCCTAACTCTAGCTGGACAGCCCCAAGAGCATCTTGTTGAACTTGTGTTACTTGATAATCACCCATACCGGCTTTTCGAATTTTAACGAAAATGCACCCGTACTACCGTGTTAAAAACACTGGCTCAACAAGAGCGTTTCTCAAACAATCGCAAGACGCTTATAAAATGGCGACCGCGAAGCTGCTGTACTAAAATCATGGCGCATGACTACACGCGACCTATTTTTTGATTGGTTGAAATTTTGTGTGTTATTATGCAGGAGGTTGTCAAAATTTTTGGTCTCCTTACTATAATATTACAATATTTCTTTTATTATCAAATATTCACTGATCTAAATTGGTTTAAAATATAACAAAATTACCATTTGCTATATTTACATAGTTTTCACGAAAACCATCAAGCGATATTACTTTTAAATACTTATTGATTTTTTCAATGTTTGAATATACTTCAGAAACCCGGGAACATTTACGACTAAATGAATAGTAGTTACAGTGGTGCCAGAATAAATTTTGAATACTTCCCAGATTTAATTTTGTGTCAAACTGTCGGCATTATATAGAATTATATATTTTAATAATATAATTTGGTAAATAACGGCAGCTAAATGTGACAATTTTTTATTTAATAGACATTTTAAGTTCGTACTAAATAAATTTTGTATGTGTAGAAAATACGGCAATGATGCATATAGTGACTTTTGTTTTATGAATATTGTACAATTGCTGATAGTGATTCTTTTATCTCTTTTTAACTCTTATATTTCTATATTTTATTATTATTTGTAATTGTAGGGATTGGGAGTTTGTGAATTTTAGAGTTTCGAAGTTTTGGTATATAAAACTTATGTATTGTATTATTTTATACAATATATGCTGTTTAAATTTTATTTATAAGGTAATAAAGCAGTCTTGAGTTTACATTTTAGCTTTTCACAAACAAAAAGCTTGAATAAGTTACATTCCGGTAGTCGGTAATAACCTCATTATGAGTGAAAATATAGACGATACTATATTAAATATGGTCAAAAACCTTAAATCCACTCGTGACAAATCAAGAAGTAATTATGAATTTACCTCACTTAAACGCTCAATCAGCTCAAACTCGAATGAGAGCAGTTTGGAAGAAGCTACTCCAATTAAAAAGATGAAACAGGACCGTAAGTTTGATTTTTCCTACGTAGGTTCGCCAAGGGAAATGAACAGATTGAGAGTAGATTTATTAGAAGCCAGAAATATTATTAAAAGCTTAGAAACCCGAGTATCCCACATGCACACTGTAAGGCAGCAAATGCAATTAATGTTTGAAGAAGAAAACAAAACTTTAAAACGCCAATGTGAATATGATAAAAAGACGATTGAAGAACTGGAAAATCAACTACAAACAGTCCGAAAAAGAGAAATTGATTTAAAACATGAACTTTCTGAGGTAAGTACATATGCATGTAATTACTACAATACAAATGTAATTTAATTAGCCATGTAATGCATATTGTTTCATTCTGATATGCTATACAGAGTATATAACAGATTTATGTACTTATATTTAACATTTATAAATAGTTTTATGTTTAAGTATTCATAATACATCATGTATTATAAAAACTTAAGATATTGTCTACTAAAACACAACTGATCAATCCAATAGAAATGAATAATGATATTTTTATGTTGTAATATACCTTTATGTCAAAATACTTTATATATTGATTTCGAATATTTTACTCTTACACTTTCAGAGGAATCAAAAGTATGATATGTTGAAAATCACAACAAGTGAAGAAGTTCAGAAACTTGAAAGTAGCCTACTGGATATAAAAGAAGAGTCAAGGCAAATGGAATCTGAAGAAAATGGTATTGTGCCAAGTTTGGAGAGAAAAATTCGAGAACTAGAAACAATGTTGGAGGCAGCAGAACAAGATGCCGAAGCCCATAAAAAGCTAGCAGATGAATTAGGTAATTTTTAAATTTAAATGGTTTATGAATAAATCTTCAAGTGCTGTTCTTTACTAGATAGATTAACCTCTTGGTTCATGTTCCAAAGAGTTAATCTATCAAATTGGAACAATATTGTAATGTTTTATCTTTTTGTACCTTAGGTCATCATTATTCTTTTATATTCACAAATATTTTTAAATCATCAGCTGAAAGAAGTGCATTGTAGTAACTACCATATTGATAATTGGTGATAATGTCATAATAATTACGATGTACCCAGGAAAACAATGTTATAATGTTGGTTCAGAGTTGGGAGTTGGTTCAGTTTTATCAAATGGTACCTATGATCACCTGATATGAATCCGTTGTAATAATTTATAAGTCATATTCTCATTTATGTATATGCTTGAAAAATTACTTTTGTCTTTACAACTTAGCTTATTAGAGTCTATCTTACGATTTTTCCATGCTTTAATAAATTTTGTTTTAATATCTCGAGACCTCAATTTTGTCACAATTACTGATCCATTTTTAGTTTCCTGGTTGTAACAGTGTGACACATCCTGAATAGTCAAATTACATTATAAATGATAGTACAGTAAAACCTCTGTTAACCGAAATAATTGGGGGGGAGGCCGTTTCAGATAACAAGAATTTCGGTTAAAAATAACATTGTTTTTCATAATATTCTTGATCAAAGTATTGGTATTAAAAAATACTGTGAGTTGATTTCGTAATGTTTTCTAATAAGTAAATCCAAAATAAAGTAATAAAAATAAGGAAAATGAACAAGTTTAACATGCTTTTTTAAAGAAATCTTTTATTTTTTTTGCGTTTTCGTTTGACAATGACGTTTCTCTCTCCCTCCATCGTTCATTTGCAGAACGTCATGAGTTTGCCTCATTCGAGTGTTCGACGAAACGTAAAGCAATCTGAAAAGGTCAAAACTTTATGCAATGAGAACAAAAATTAAGAACCAAGTCGTGTCCCTAACTAATTAGACCTACTGTATAAAATTCTTTCCTCTAAAGCATTGAAAATCTCGTCGACGGTCTTGTGCTGCCTGTTGGCTCTTGGGTCGTCATCTTCGTCGTCTGATATGCTCAGGTTGTGTTGATAAAGAACCATATCAATGATGTCCTAGTAGATGAATTCACGTTCTAAGTCATCAGCTGCTAACCACTCACGTATCTCTTCTTAGTTAATTTCGTCATATCCCGGCAAATTGTTAATGAAAGGTTTAATTTCTTCTGTCGTTTCCTTACCAATCTTTACCTTTTCTTCTTCAGGATCGTCAATCAAAATCTTATCAAAAAGTTTGTTCCAGCATTTTTCCAAAGTTGAAGATTTGATCTTGGCCCACGACTCAGCTCACCAATAAACATGTTTCATTGTTAAAGATTTGAGAATTTCGGGAACACTTTTGGATTAATTCGTCTCCTGTAATAACAGATGTTTTAAGAATGCTCCTCTATAATGTCTCTTAAATGTCACTATGACTCCCTGGTCTAACGGCTGAATTAGGCTTGTGACATTCGGTGGCAAAAATCTGACAATTGTCATCATTTTGTGGATTTTGAGGGTGAGGGCGCATTGTCAACAAGCAACAATGCTTTCATGGGAAGGTTTTTTGATTTTAAAAAGGATTTTACACTTGAGACGAATTCATTTTCGAATCATTCTAAAGATAAAGTGGTCGACATCCATGAACTTTTTTGGCTTCTATAACTGAAAGTGCTTTTTCGGAAATATCTTTTAGAGCTATTGGTTTTTGTGATTTCCCAACACACATAGACATCAATTGGTGAGTGAAATTAACGGAATTGTTTAGGTTTTGCGACAAACATTTACTTTTTATTGACGAAATTATTGAAACTCTCAGCCGTTTCGGTTAAACAATGTTTCGGTTAAAAAGGTTTCGGTTAAGGGAGGTTATACTGTATATATAGAATAGCAATTTTCATTAGAACCTTGATAAGAATCTTCATATTTAATTTGGATTTTTCACAGAATTTTAAATTCTGTGAAATTTAAATATGGACCTTCTTTTAATGTGACACAAGTGAAACTGATCTACTAAATAGCTTATCCAAATCATGGCGAAGAAAACCTGCAACAACTGAAAACAAATCTTGTTGTAGGTTTTCTTAGCCATGATTTGGATAAGCTATTTACTGCAGCAACTTCATTAAACTTTTTTGCTAATGAAGTGAGAGTCGACCTTGTTATGGGATTTGTTATTATAAAAAATATACAGGATTGCCCATTTTCATGTGCCCTCACATTACAATTGCTTTCATACACTTTTTAATATAAATTACAAATAATCCTTTGTACATCAGGTTTCTATCAACATTACTGTTTATTTTTAGGACAAAGGATAAGTAAAGATAATGCTGTTCAAAGAGACTTGGAACTGAAGGAGCAGGAATTATTGAGTGCCAAGCTATATATTAAGGAATTGGAATATGCTAAAGAGAGTTATGGAGAATTCCAAGAATTTTCAAAAGTAATAGATGTTTTCTATAGTAATAGATCTATTTTTTATATAAATAAATTGAATGCATGCTTAGTTTCTAATATACAGTCACGTAGGAACTTTTCTTTTTTATGACTAGGTTTTCACAACTTTTTTTTGTTTTCTTATTAATGTTGTTCATCTATTAGATGGACAGTGGGGAAATTTCTATTTATTTATTTTATTGTGAAAGTGTAGAATAATAATTAAAAAATTTGCTAGAGCTTGAACCGTGGTATTAAATTTCACAAATATATTAAATAAAGCATTACAAATAAGAATGTTGCAGTTAAATATTATTTTATATGGGATTAAACCACAATTGAATCAGTGGGAAGAGAAAGCGGACTTGTCACAAAAATCAAGTTAGAGGTAAATAAGAAAAAACTCCCTCTATTGAAAACTATCCAGTATTTAACACAATTTTAATTACCACTGTATAGAGCAATCCATCACTGACAAATATTGATACAAAATTTAATGAAGGCAACTATCAGAGGACAGAAAATAAATATTTATTTATTGGACATATCTGGTTTTTAGACAACATAATTATTTTAGGATTATTTATTATGATATAAACAATACAACACAAAATACCAAGATAAAAAGGAATAAATCAAAGTTCTTCGGATTCATCTTCACCTTCTGCAGTTGGCCATGTAAATAAGGAATCATAAAATATCTTGCATCCAGGAATGTTCTCATCCAAGCAGGGTGCAAATTTCAATAGATGTTCTAATTTCTTTTTCTTAATTGGAACTATGACTTGAGGATAGGCCAAGTTAACATGTAGTACCTCTACTTTGGTGTGTGTATTCATGAGCAACAATTTGACCTTTTGCCTGAGAGTTACAAGAAAAGTGCATGAACTTGCTGATAGAAAAAGAAAGTTTTTGTTCTTTGCGAATATGCCTACCTAGTGATCCGTGTGATAAAACATTTCTTTTGTAATATCTAGTCCACCAGGACTTATAATCTTTGATAATACTATTATCATTCTTGATCAGATGGACAGTGAAACTTCTTTTATTACTAGCAATTATAATGAGTTCTACAGACTCTTTTAATGTGTAAATTCTATCAGCCTTTTTTATTATTCTCTTTTGACACTAAAGTTATGGTAACAAGGCATGAACGAGTGACCACAAATAGGGTAGTACTGGTTAACTGTTTCAAATCTTCTGAGGTTTGTTAAGGCTCTGGCGAACCTTAAAACTGTGTGGTTTTTGTTTTGACCTCCAGCTCCATCAGAGAACACGTGAAAGTGTTTCACTTCCTCAGATACATCTGTTTTAATATAATCCATTATGAAGGAACACACCTCGTTAGGGCTCTTTTTGCCTAATCCTTCGTGATATATGTAGAAGTAGCTTTTACCGGTTTTAAGATCGTGTATGTTCAACACTGACTGTAAGTTGAATTAGGTAAAATGTATCTTGGATAGGTGTTACTGGTAGAAATAGATTTCGCATATAGTCAATGCATATTCCTCCTACTGATGGATCCACTTTGGTAAGGGCCCCTAACCCATTCATTTTAGCAAAAAACTTTTTTGATCGACATACATGCACCATCTTTTCAGCTATTGCTACCCTCTTAGCATTATCATTCAAATATTGGTACTTTATTTTTAAATCTAGTTCCTCGCATTTGCTGCAGGTGTCAATCTGAGATCTGCCAAAGAGTAAGTAATAGAAGTCGGTGAAGACAGCTCTATAAAATCCTGGATTTTGCCTTTTTTTAATTTTTAATTCGAGATTATCATCTTATACACCTTCCATAGTGTCGAATGACAAATGTATATTGGGACGAATAGACATACATAGTAGCTTTTGTAGAAAAAGTGGAGATGTAAAGGACTTATCCGGTTTTTCCACAATACCATAATTTCTAATACATATAAAAGCATTATTAATATGAGGGTATGTCCCGTTTCTATACAAAACGGCGCGTCTTCATACTTACAATGGATTTCTGTCAAAATGTCAAAAATGCCTATTTATGGACATATCTGCTTTCTCTTCTCACTGATTCAACTAATGTTAATGAAAATTCCATTTTACATTTCTTTTGATGTTTCAATTTTCAATAATTGTTTTTAATCAGTTAAAAAAATTTTTAATAAAAATGTTAACATGTAAATATTTATAATTGACTAATCAGAGTACATCTGCTACATTCTATCGATGCTTTTGCAATGAAACAACTTTTTTCTATATGTAAAAAAATAGATAGACACATATAAATATGCATGTCTATAATATTAACATTTTTATAGAGTCAAGCTGAAAAGTTAGTCAGGTATATAGAGCTGGAGAAACAAAATGAGGAATTAACTGAGGAGACTAATAGACTCAAAGAACAAGTGAAAAATAAATTAATACTCGAAGAAGAAGTTTATGATTTGAAAAACCGCCTTGTGAAATTTAAGGATTGTGAGAAAAAATTGATTGAGTTACAGGTAATTTTTTTACACCCTAATCATTTTTTTACAGGGTATTTTATATATTTTTATAATTATATATAGACTAGAAACACTTTGAGAAGAATAAAGGTGATGAAGCCAAAACTGGCTTTACCTTTTAAAAAGAATGCCAGATAATAAAGCTGTTAATGTAATCCAGAGATGGAAACCCCAAGGAAATAGGACAAGAGGAAGGCCCTGTAAAAGGTGGATAGACGATGTAGAGGAAGATATTAAAACCATGAACATTAGGCAGTGATGAAGAAAAGTATCCGAGAGGGCAGAATGGAAGAACATTGTTAAGCAGCCCAAGACCATATTTTTTGTTTTCAAGTTGGTATAAAATGTGTTCCAACCTGTACCGAATTACATTTTGATTTTATTTTATTTGATCACGCTACATTGGAAATGTAGAAGGAGAGAAAGACAGAGGGCAAGGTGTATAGAATATATTGAGAGTGACCTAAAGGAACTAGATGACTTGGGCTGATAGATAAGAAGCTGACAACAGAAGATGGACAAGTATCGTCAAGAACTAAAAAATAGCATGAAGTGAAATCAAATTATTATTAAATATTTTAAACTGATTTAAAAATGGTTATATTCAATATATGTTACAGATACAAGAAACTCAAAATGCTTTGTGTTTGAACGAATGGAGGGCAGTGGCAAGAGGAATATGCGAGTCGACAGAAGCTGATTCTGCTTTGCCACATCTTTTGAGAGTGGTAGTGGATAGGCTGCAACAGCAAGAACTGGTTTTGACGTCAGCGAAGGTCGATCTGGAATCTCAATTAAAATCTATGACCCATGTAAGTTATGATAATTCTGAAACGCTTTTCTTGTAAAATTATTATAAATTAAATATTGTAGGAAGCGAAAGTGGCCAAGTCGGAAGCAGAAAAATGCCAAAAACTTCTAGCCGAATTGAAACAGACCGGTGATCAGAAGCAGAAATTAATTCACAGGATGGAAAAGAAATTGATGTTAGTGAGCCGTGAACGAGACAGCTATAGACTACAGTTGGACTCATACGAACGGGATCTTACTATGTATATATCTGCAGGGCCGACTACTGGAGCTGGTAGTACGTCTAGTCAATCGCAGAAAGAACGAATTGATAATTTGGAGAAGATTGTTGCTGAATATAGAGATATGGTAACCAAATTGGAAGGGGATCTAGAGGCTGCCCAACCCAACCTACATGCACGTAAGTAAATTATATTATACACTCGCGATCATAAAATCCGGGTCACCTTAAAAATTACTGATATTTCATTTTTAACGAGCTTTATCGTAAATAATAATAACACAAATACAAACTAATGCATGTTTCTGAGAATTGTTGTCGGCTTAGCGGTTTCCTTTGCAACAAAGAATTCCAATAGTGCCGATTTCGCGGAAAAGTGCACACTTCCCAAAATGAACGGTACCTGTAACTGTCGATTGTTTTAAATGTCTCATTTGTGCTTCGACTTTCTATTCAAACGCAACAAACAAACGTTTATTATTGCCACCATTAATGTTTATTAGTGCCGATTTAGCCATACGGCTCACACTCCCTCTAAGGGGAAAATTCACTCATCCCAGATACCTACGGTATCAAAAGGATTGAGCTCTGGTGGGACTCTTTCCATGTTATCGAGTCCTAGGTGACTTGGTATGTCGATGTATCTCCCAAAAATTTTCGTACGCATCTGGACGTCGAAAGTAACACAGCTTTCTGCATAATCTTATATAGATGTTCATTTAGACCCAGCTTTTTTATGTTTTCTAGGAGGCTCTTCGGGATGACTCCAGTGGTAGAAAGAATAATAGATATCGTCTGGGTACTTTCCATTCTCCATTGTCTTCTGATTTGTATTTCTAGATCTCTGTACTTGGCGATCTTTTCGTTGTATTTAACACGTAAATTATTGGTGTTGGGTATCGCCACATCAATAAGTGTTGTTTGCCTAGTAATTTTATTAACTAGTATGAGATCGGGTCTATTATGGGCCACTGGTTGGTCTGTAAGCACAGTGCGGTCCCAGTATAGCTTGTAGTTGTCATTTTCAAGCATTCTATCAGGAACGTATTGATAATAAGGAAGATGGTCGGTTTGGAGAAGTCCCAGTTTGTCAGCTAGTTCTTGGTGGATAATCTTTCCTACTGAGTCATGACATTCTTTATAATCAGTACCGACAAATGCTTGGCAGCCACCGGTAAGATGTTGGATGGTTTCTTGGGCTTGGCATCCATATCGGCATTTGTCATTTTGGACTTTTCAGGTAATTTCAGGTAATTTTTAGTTGGAATAACCTGATCCTGAATGGCAAGTAGGAAACCCTCAGTCTCGGGAAACATCTTTCCTGATGTCAACCAATAGTTCGACGCTGTATTGTCGACATATTCTTGGCTGATCTCATTAAGATGTCGCCCATGCAGAGGTTTACTCATCCAGGCGCGCATTTTGGCTTGCTTAGTCAGGTGGTTTATGCGCATTTCTTGTTCCCTCAGTTTAAGCGGCGTCGTATCATCTACTGCGCAAATTGCTCGATGTAAAGTAGATGTCTCAGCCTGTACCTGAAAATAAGTTCTTAAATTAGCAATTTGTTTATCCAATTGCTCACCTATATCCATAAGTCCTCTTCCCCCTTGATACCGCGGTAATGTTGTTCTCTCTACTGCGCTACGTGGATGATGTTTTTGCGCCTTTGTGAGAAGTGTTCTTACTTTCCGCTGAAGACCCTCTATATCCGTTTTTGACCACTTTATAATACCAAATGAGTAGCTCAGCGCGGAACAGGCGTACGTATTTAATGCCTTAAACAAATTTTTACTGTTAAGATATGACCGATTTAGTTGTCTTACTCTTCGCACGAACTCCGAAGTTAGTTCAGTTTTCATTTGTTTATGGTCAATTTTCCGCGCTTGTTTTACTCCGAGATATTTGTACATATCATTTTCACCCATTGCCTCGATGTTTTGGCCATCTTGCATATCGAAACCTCCGGGCTGAACCTTTCCTCTGACTATGTTTAGTATACATTATATTAGTATACTATATTATTAGTGCCATTATTAGTGTTTATTATTGTTTATTTTTTGCCAAAAATACCCTTGACTGTTGTTGAAACGGCACAAATTGTTGCGCTTGTGAAAGGCGGTCACACTCAACGGCAAGTCGCAAGAACTGTTGGCGTAAGCCTTTCTACGGTTCAACGAGTGCTTCAATGCTTTCAGGAAACGGGTTTGCTGTCCAGACGACCTGGCTCTGGACGAAGAAGGACGACTACGGCACGAGATGGCCGTTTTCTTGTGTTTCAGGCTTTACGAAACCGGACCTCAACTGCGATTATGCATCGAAATCGTCTACAGGACGTACGAAATCGCAATGTTAGCGTTGCAACAGTCAGGAGAAGACTTCGTTCTTTTGGACTATCTTCTCGGGTAATGGCTACAGGACCGCCACTTCGCCTGGCGCATCGAGTTGCACGACTAGCTTTTGCTCGAAAATACGCGCATAGGGGAATTAACGATTGGAGCAAAGAGTTATTCTCAGATGAATTACGTTTCTGCCTAACTGGATCCGATGGGCATGTAAGAGTTTGGAGGAGAACCGGTGAATGATTTTCACAAGCTTGCATTGGTCCAAGAATGCCATTTGGTGAAGGCTCGGTCATGGCGTGGGAAGGTGTATCTTCCGACTTTCGCACAGAATTACCCTTCATCGAAAATGGGTCCTTAACTGCACGAAGAGACATTATGGAGATTCTGGAAATACATGTTATGCATACCATGACAGGGCTTGGAGAAGACGTCGTTTTTATGCAGAACAACGCGCGAACGCACGTTGCCACGATCAGTATGCAATACTTGGACGAGGTTTGAATTACCAGGTTACCCTGGCCAGCTATGAATCCCATTGAACATCTCTGGGACGATTTAAAAAAACGTATTCAACCCCCAACATCTCCTCCCAACAAGGCACAGGAGCTTAAGGATCTGTTAGTGAGAGAGTGGAATAACATACCACAACATGTAATCCGGAGAAAAATTGAGAGTATGCCCCGTCGTCTGCAAGAGTTTATTAGAGCAAGTGGAGGCAATACACGATATTAGTCATTAAAATTTCACTGATATTTTGCCACGTTCTGTATTTTCCATTTTTTTTCGTATGTCTGTTTTATCAACAATTTGGTTTGTATTCTGCTTTTTTAATAAAAACAATAAAAAACCGTTTTTTTTTCTTTTAAAACAAACATTGATGATAAATAAAAAATACATTAGCGTAAAAAAGGTTATTACTGCACCAGAGGCAAAAATATTCAAGAAACTTGAAATTTTCAAGGTGACCCGGATTTTATGATCGCGAGTAATATATATATATATATATATATATATATATATATATATATATATATATATATATATATATATATATATATATATATATATATATATATATATATATATATATATATATATATATATATATATATATATATATGTCTTCATATCAATGCGAGATCCGTTTGTATCATAAGCTATACAAGATGAGATCCATTTTGCAAGGCGAGATCCGATTTTGGATCTCACCTTGTATTCACGTGTATATAGTGATATCTCGATGTAACAATGATGGGGGTACAAGGAAATCGATTTTTGTCTGGACCTCATTTTGCACCCCTTTTGGCGAATTTTATATTGCAGTAGTTCCACGAAATTGGCTGTAGAGGTCAGGGCGAGTGATCTGTTGTGTATATGCTAAATATACATTTTGTAGACAACCCGAGATCCGGTAAACTTGGCAACATCGCAAATGAATTTTACAGTCAGCTCTCTCCCTCCCCTCGGCTTATTTCTGGTTTGAATAATAATATTTACATTATTAAAGAGCTCTGTCCAGAAAGGCGATTGTCAAATATCTCGAGAACTAGACGTCGTATCGGAATATTGTTTATTTGTAGTATTATTTGTTTACAATTTTTCTTATATATCTTCTCCATTGTTCGCTGTACAAAAAATGTTAAAAATTTATTTTAATCGCTTTTAAAAGACCTATAAAATAAACCCAACCGCTTTCAATTTGATTGAGAGTTATTAACACAAATCTATTTTGCATATCATTTATAATTAAGGGACCAACTATGCTGTTCACATACTATATTGAGATTCCAAGGGAATATTTTTCAATATATGTAGTTCATTTCTGCTAAACTTGGACACTGTACGTCAAATAGTTTACGAGCTACAGCTTTATAAACAAATTGACTTCATATTTATTCGTTTTGAAAACAAAAGTTAAAGGGAATAACTACCCTAAATAAATTCGTGTAATAAAAGAAAAAAGAAAACTAAGAAGAAAATGGCAGCACACGAGAGCCCCTCGAGACAAAACTAACCTAAACAATGCCAGCCAGCAACTTAAAAGAGAAATCCAGAAAATTAAGAATGAATCTATTAATCTTATCTGGAAGAGTTAACAAATGACAGCAGCACAGAGTATTCGCTTTGGAAAGCTACAAAAAGAATTAAAAGGCCAATATTACATTCTCCTCCAATAAAACTGGAAGACGGTAGTTGGGCCAGAAATAATCAGCAGAAGGCAGAGAGATTTGCCACTCATCTAGAGAACACATTTAAGTTGCAAGATGACCAAGACGATGACCAGGATTGGCCTGAACCAAAGCAAATAGATGAGAATATCAAGCCAACTTCCCCAAAAGAAGTAGCTGAGTTAATTAAAGAACAAATCGACCCAAATAAAGCACCAGGTTATGACCTCATTACCGGAAGACTGCTAAAAAATCTACCAAGAAAAGCTATCGTAAAATTAACAAATTTAATAAATGCTGCCTTTAGACTACAATATGTTCCAGATTTATGGAAGATAGCTGAGGTGATCATGATACCAAAGCCTGGGAAACCCCCCAATGAGGTGACATCATATAGACCAATATCACTCCTACCTGTGATGTCCAAGGTGTTTGAAAAACTCCTCCTGCGAAGAATCCTGCCAATAATTGAAGAAAAGAAAATAATTCCAGATCATCAATTTGGATTTAGAAATAAGCATTCGACAATTGACCAAGTGCATAGAATAACTGCTATAATTGAAAGATCATTAGAGAAAAGAAAAGTCTGTTCTGCAACCTTCCTAGATGTGGCACAGGCGTTTGATAAAGTCTGGCATAAGGGTTTGATACATAAACTTAAATCATTCATGCCTAAACAATACTCAAATATATTACAATCATATCTAGCGAACAGACATTTTAGAGTTAAACAAGAAGATGCATACACTGATCTCAAGGATATTGAAGCAGGTGTTCCACAAGGGAGTGTATTGGGTCCAGTCCTATATCTAATATACACGTGTGATATACCTGAACTAGAAGACGACACCATAGCTACTTTCGCAGATGACACTGCTGTCTTAGCGGTAAGTGACACCGTCGAAGAATCTACAGAAAAACTACAAAATTCAATAAATAAAATCCATGAATGGACCAAAAAATGGAAAATTAAGCTAAATGAGAATAAATCAGTCCATATAAATTTTACCAATAAGAGAATTAATAATTTTCCTATTAGAATAAATGATGTCCAAGTGCCTATTGCAACATCAGCAAAGTACTTGGGGATCACTCTTGATGCGAAACTTCGCTGGAAAGCTCACGTAAAGAAGAAAAGAGAAGAACTAGGCATCCGCTACAAGAAAATGTATTGGTTAATGGGAAGACAATCCTCTCTATCCATAAATAATAAACTTCTAATCTATAAACAAATACTGAGACCAGTATGGAACTATGGCTGCCAACTCTGGGGCTGTGCCAAGCCTAGTAACATCAAAGTAATCCAGACATTCCAGAATAAAGTACTGAGGAACATCGTAGATGCGCCTTGGTAGGTTAGGAACAACGACCTTCACCGGGACCTCAAGATGGAAGAAGTCAATCAGATAATCAAGAAATTTGCAGGGAGCCATGAACAACGACTCCATCATCATGTAAACGTCGATGCTATCCAGCTCCTCGACAATACGAACCTAGAGAAAAGGCTCAAAAGAACAAAGCCTTTTGAATTGGTATGAGTGAGTGAAAAGCAGAGTAAAGTGTTGTGCGAGTATGCATGCTAAATTTAATGCTAGTTATTAGAAATAATAGGAAAGATACTAGTGAGTAGACACCTAATTTTAAGATCTTATTAGTAATTTTAGTTAGAAACAAATTGATAATTGGTCTTACTGACCAGATTTTAATGTAAGTACACTTCTGTGTCTTTAGTAAAAAAAAAAAATATTTATTCGTTTATTGAGCCCGGACGAAGGTCAAAGTAGGGAGGGTTTTTTTAAGGGGAGGGGATTTTAACTAAATGACTCAAAATTTAGTTGTATTTGAAAAAAAAAAATGTTTTTGAATCAGAGATTTTTTTAATTGTCTTATTATATAAACAATTTAATAATTATTATATTAATAATTAGTAAAATAAAAAGGGCTAAAGAAGTAACCAGTACCAGTAAGAGCAGTAACCAGAGTCATTTTTTTAACTACTATAACTTTTCAAAATACACCAATTAGATTCATAATATTTATGTATTAAGACTAGTAAACAGTAAAATATGTACCTAGTTAAATTGAGTTTTGAATTAACACTGTAAATGAATAGTTTATTCGTATATATGTATATAGGATAATATTAATAAACAGCAGCTGTATTACTTTTAAAAAGATTTATTTTCAAGGGATGGATGAACGTTAAATCGCTCTATAAAAATTATAAACGAAAACTTTAATTTGAACCCAGGTCTTGTCTCTAAATAAATCAGGTCTCTCATTTTTAAGTTTTAAGCACTCTTGTTTTTTGGAGCCACTTTACTTTTAAGATGGCTCTTAAAAAATGCAGATATAACAGACTTCTGTTTTGCAGTCCATGTCCCCCGGTAATGCATTTTCCCTTTTTTCTTGTTGCCGCAAACATTTTTTATTATTTCAGGGTTCAAACCTAAAATAATTAAGAGATTAAAATACATATTATCTTTATTTTCAATTTAGTAAATAGATTGTTTTAGTTTAAGTTCTTAAAAATGTTTAAATTTATGAATTCAATTCACATGTTTTAGTAATTTAAGTGATTTTCGGTTTATGTAACTTTAAATGTAAGCTAATCAACTCATATCGCCGATTGATAAGTAATCCAAATAGGTAACTCGAATTTTAGCTGTCTCATATAGTTAGCTACAACAAAATAACTTCTAGTATATAGGAGTATATTTTATAAACGCCTTAGAAGTTATTTTGTTATAGTAACAAAAAAGTGTGAAAAGTCGACCACTCAAAATTGCAAAAATTCGAGTTATCTAATTGTAATAGGTATTAAGGGACAATATGTTATGTACGATTCCTTTTGTTAACATTAAAATTAAATACCATAGCAAAATTAGAACATAATCTTATAGTAACATATGTAATATGTAATACAAATAATAAAATATTACCTACCCTCTTTAGTATCTCTATTTGCGTTGACATAGTTTTCTTCATTGCAGTTTGGATCCACTAAGATATCTTTCGACCAATCTGATTCGAGTTCGTGGTCTTCTCTATTCAACACATCGGAATCCATTTCTTTACTACAATTTGGTTCTGATGCATACATATTAGATATATCATCAGGTTCTTCTAGTCGTGTGTCTTGATTGTTCCACATTTCTAGTTGCGAATCAATTTTATTTAATGTTTTGCCTTTGTTTTCAGCACCAACGCCCTTCTCCATCAAAAGCAATTTTGCTATTTTTGCCGTCTGGAAAATAGCCTGAGGTAATCTTAAAAGAAATATACAATATAAGTACCCTAGCTTTTTTATTTTAAGTACAACACTTACCGGTAAAATTCCTCGTGCGTTTTTTTTTGTGTGGCTCATGAATCTTGCCACTTGCTTCATTTCAGTTTCATCTAAGTTTAAGATCTGCAACACTGTGGCACTTTGTTTTCGTAATCTTGACGATGTCAGAGTTTTAGGATTTTTAGCACCACAATTCTCAGCAAATTTTCTTAAAGCTTTGGAGCCATCTGCCCATTTTGAGGAACTTCCCGAAAGACCAAACAGAAATGGATTATCTTTTGGCACGATGTCTGTAGAGTTTCTAACAGAAAGCAAACTATCCACATATCTTTGAATATTTTTAGAAAAAAGTACTGGTACTGCTTTGCTGCCTTTATCAATAGTAATAATTTTTTTAAATGTTTTGAAAGAGCAATTTCGCTTTCACTAAGTATATTTAGACACTCTTCCTGATTACTGTTAGTGGAGGTGTTAACATTGGATTCAATTTTGATGTACTGCACATCACCTACTCTTTTCCTATTCAATACAATTAAAAGGGCAAGAGCAGCTTCTGTTAATTTTTTAAATGATTTTTCATCATTTTAATTTATATTTAATTTTGTCAAAGAGGTTTCAGCCACTTGCTGCACATAATCCTTAAACAATTTAATATCTTGAGTTACTGGTAATGTTTGTGGTTTGAGACACTACTTTTCGTTGAGATCTTTAAGAGCAAGCGATTCCATAGAAAATTTCCAGTTTTTGTCCACCAGTTCATTAAATCTTTTAACATCTTTTAAACTTTCTTCATAATTTTGAACTGGTAAAATAGGGTCCTTTTTAAAGAGTAGGGATTTGGCAACTGCAGCTACCGCCATCAATGTGGTTCCCATATGCAGTGCTAAAGAAGGCGCTTGAAAGGAATGTGTAACTTCATCATAACCCGAAATTATTTGAGACGCTGCAACAACTTTATCGAAATGTTCAGCTTTAAGTGCTTCTATCATAGTATTAATGCCATACAAATCTTGTGGAGGAATTAACAATATATCTGCCTAATTCACGAATTTAATTTGAAACAGCACTTCTTATATGGGGCCTTTTATGCCTTCTTAAGTAATCTTCCGCATATTGGCATGTTATTACATCTCCCTTTCCATTTAATGAAATTCGATCAGCCTGCATCAAATTAAAAATTTCAGATTTCAATCTTAATTTATCCAAAAATCTCTTTCGAGATTCTGTGAATGAAAGCATGGTTTGGCCTTCACTTGCATATTTAATTCCTGCTTTGTTTTCCTTATTATAATAACATTTTTTTGCATGTCGCTTCAGGGATTTTTGTTTATATAAACCTTTGCAGTATATACAGGGTAAGTAATCTGCTGATACAGTTTAGAATTTAAAAAAGACGAAGGTCTCTGGACAGGTCTAATGGTATCGGCTGCATGCAAATATGAAAAATTCCTTTGCTTTCTTAGGAGATCTAACATATGCTTTCTAGCAATATCTCTTTTGGGTAACATGGTTATTTTTAAAACACTCTTCTCTTTAGGATGTTTTCTAAAAATATGCCTCGAAAAATTTGTTACGTCCAAACTGCAGTATAGGCAGCGGTCTCTCTTGTTCCACAACCTTCCTTTCCGCAGACTACATTCTACACTTTTGCCCTTCGAAGTGCTGACCTATTAAAAAAAGAAAATAAATCAGTCTACTAAAGTCAAGGGAATTATTTAAAACAAATCACAGTGAGAAATTCTTACTGACCAATATCTAAAAAATTACAACATTTAAAAAGCCACAGCATAGTTAATTTAAGACAGAACAAATTTATTGACAAATAAGTAAATAATAAATTTTTGTCAGTCGATTTACTCTACTATATGGAACGTATTTACTCTTGTGCAAAACTAATATTTTTATGTAAAAACACGATTAGAATGTTACAATGATAGCTTGTCTTATACAGATAAACTGTTAAGTTTAAATAATTTCTCCTTTTTAATTTTGTACATAAATAATAAACAAAAATAGCTTTAAAAATAGAATTCAACAAATTCAATAAAACAGAGCATTTTAGTTATTCGGTTTATAAAGTTTATGTTGAATTATTTGATTATATACAGAAAAATTATAATCATTACTTACCTTCTGTTATCTTTGAATTTTGTTTCACTATTTCAACTAACCGCTGCCCTCGAGACATTTTTAAAATATAAAACACGGTAACCGCAAATTACTTTACTCCTTGAGTAGGAAATATGCAATACAAGACGAGCTCTGGTCGCTCGACTAATACCCTTTAGAGCTGGCAACAGTGTGGGATCTCGCGTTGATCGGAAAATATCTAAAATTTTGTATATAAGTCTTCCCCTTCCCTTTTCAGCTACGGATCTCGTTTCGCTTTTAATTTATCAGAAAAATTTAAGTTCAAAAATCTTTTCCCCTCTAAGTGTGCCATAATTAATATGTTAATTATAAAGATAGTTATGAACAATATACTCAAATAATTAATTTCTTATTGGTGGATCTCGGGTTGTCCTCGATTTAATCGGATCTCGCCTTGTTATGAAGACGTATATATATATATATATATATATATATATATATATATATATATATATATATATATATATATATATATGTATATGTATATATATATATATATATATATATATATATATGTATATATATATATATATATATATATATATATATATATATATATATATATATATATAGATGCATTCAGATGCAACCCCCCTCCCCCACCCAGATTTAGTCAAATTCAAAGTATTTCAGTTTTTTATTTTTAGACCTATTTTGATGATTTTTTTAGCACACTGTGTAAAAATTTATAAATTTTAATTTAGTATAGTGAGTTTTTTAATAAAATTTTGTATTTGAATTATTATACGGGGTTAATTGAAAGGTGGTTTTTTATCCTAACTTTGAAACATTCTGTGGAATAATTCCGTTAGCGGATTTTCATAAAACCTTGTTTTTTGGTTGCAACCATGTCTTCTAAGTATTATGTTTTTTGTTTCATGTGAAAATATGGATTGGTTCATTTTTAGGAGCGAAATTACTTTGCCACACACAATTTACGACTTTACCTATTATTACCATTATCTTTTGTATTAATTTATAATACGACGATGGGGGCTTTGGTGACTGATATCAAAGGAATGTCATATCGACATCCCAGAAGCACAGTATTTAAATAATGATTAAAAGCAACGACATGATCTTGGTTTTAATGAACAATGATAACAATAACAAAACATAAAAAAATACAACTTAAATGTAACTTAACCTAAGTAGGCAAATAACAGAGAAAAACTACTAAAAAAATAACTTAATACTTTGTATTGCCTTCCCTAGCCTCTATAACTGCCTTTACACGTCGGCTCATGCTGTATATGAGGTTGCGAATATCATCTTGCTGGATGTTTTGCCATTCCTCTTCTAGAGCCAAGCGAAGTTCGTTAATTGAGGCTGGTGCGACTTCGCGACCTCTAATATTTCTACCAAGCATGTCCCAAACATTTTGATAAACAGTGTGATGAAAACTTGGGATTGGTTTTTCTTTATGATAACGTCGAGAAACAGTAAGGATGAATCAGTTTCCACCTCCATCGTGAACTGAATACTAGGATGTATACCATTCAGATGGGTTTAAAAAGACACCAAATCATCCCTGCCATAGGGCCAAAATGACGAATGTATCGTCAATATATCGTACGTAGCCAACATGTGGGTTTAAGCATTGATGTGGATAGTGCTCGGGTCTCGTAAGTCTTCCATAAAGAATGAAAGACTTCTCATCGATCATTGATGACGATTTAGGTGAACTGGAAATCTAATCTTATTAGAAGCTATTGGATGATTTTAGGAATAACCATTTACTGAACTATTTTTGAAGCAAACGACCTAGAAACTTTTTGCAAAGATTCATTTTGGAGTAAGAAAACTTACTATAGAATTTTGGATCAATAGGTCCTTTTTTTTCTTGACAAAAGAGTGTTGAAGTTTGGTTCATAGATTCCTCTAGGCGTAACAAACCGTATCGAATTTGAGGCAATAGATGTTGTTCAATTTTTCACATGCCAAAAATAATGTTGTATTTTCGCTATTCCTATAATCCTCAACCTCAATATTAAAAATCATCACCTTAGTAATAATTCCTACTCCCACTCTAACCCCACACTCAAGAATTACAGACATACCTTAGAAAATAAAAAATAAACTCTCTCTCGACTACTGACTCCCGGTAGCAACAAACTCCCTCTCATCTAGCTGCCTCCATCGCGAACGGACTTTTTCATAGCTTTCTCTCTCATAGTGGTTCCGAAAAATATCGGGAATCTCTCTCTTGACTGTTGACCCGCATGGCAACGAGACGCTTTTCACCTCTTTGACTCGTACCGAGAAGACGCTTTACTCCCCGTTTGCGTCTGTCAAAAACGCATGTTTTTGATGCAAATATCGCAAATTCTCTCTGACTTTTGAATCGTTTAGACAACAGACGCAAATGTGCTCTAACCAGCCCTATTTAATACAGTTCTCATACTCTGAAATTATATTAACCCTTTCGATACTGTTGCCGTAAAAGTACGATTTTCATTTGCAGCTTTGATGAGCGAGCGCCGTACTATTACGCAAATTAATCTCCATCGTTCAGATTCTGTCACCGTACATTTTTAATTATTTACATCTTTGAAGAACTATAATCGTAATAGTACGTTCTACATTGTCCATCTTGCTTACTAGTATCGTTCATGTACGTTACGATCCACAAATACACCATACTGATGCCGTACATACGCGGCAGCACATCACCCACCCTAGCGCCGTACTTTCTGAATGCCGTTTTTTTGAAGTTTTACGAAAACAAATTCCACTACTTCGATAAAACGAATATAAACAAACTGCCGACAAACAAAAAACGATTCAACCACTTCAATATAAAGAATGTAAACTACTGAGTGGCCGTCGCGATCGCGAAGTGCAAAATTTTCCCGGCGCGGTATATGAGCAACGCGCAACCGATACTTGGCCCATAGCGAAAGGGTTAATAATTTCACATATGTACAACCTTTTTTGTACAGGTATTCTTCTCATATTACTATGCCTTTTCTTTTTCTTTGAAAGTTCCTAGAATCTTGAAACTTGGTACATAGTAAAAATAAAGAATTTTTTAATATAAAAAATGTTTTTCAGACCTACAGTAATTCATTTAAATATTATATTTTTCAGATGTTGTGCCTATTCGAGCGGAGCAAATATCAAGGTTAAAAGACGAAGTTCATCAACTCAAATTGGAAAATGATAAATTGCGGGAGCGTAGGGACCAGCTGGAGATACAGCTAGAATCATATTTGGAAGGTGAGGATACTACACGCGGTGGAAAAATAATCCACCTAACTAATAATCCTCTTAGCGAAAGTCTAGCGCAGCGAGGAAAACAAGTGGAAAAATTACAACAAGAAATTGAAAAATTGAAGAGGAAGATTAAAAATATGGAAGAAGGAATTGAGTACAGTAAACTGGGCGACATCACCCTTACGGGAAAAGAGATTACCCAATTAAAGGAACAGTTGCAATCCCAAGAGAACCAGAACCAATTGTTGAAAGATTATTTTAAATCCCAAATGCAGGAATTTAGAAATGTGATATATATGTTGCTAGGTTACAAGATCGATAGGACACAAAATTCTTTGTATAAATTGAGAAGTATGTATGCTGAACAAGCAGATGATCTACTTTGTTTCCAAGTGAACAAAGATGGAGATTTGAATCTGTTGGAGAATGAATTCAGTGCTACGCTCGAAAGCATGATTAATTTGCACTTAAGGCATCAAAAATCAATTCCCGTTTTTCTTAGTGCTATTACAATGGACCTGTTCCAAAACAAAACTATGACAACTAAGAGTTATGAGACAGAGTTGGGCGAATAATTAGTGAAATAAGGACAGATTCAGTTTTGAACAATTAAGAAATATAAGAATCGAATAGGTTCTTTACATTGTGAAGTTTTTTGTATCAATATACTAATATTAATTGTATTACAACTTGTTTCAGTTTCTTTCCCCTAAATTTTTCTATTTTTTTACAATGAAATAGCGCGAATTGGTAATTCTATGTCAACTATGAAAAGTTGATCAGGCGACCCCTCTCGATTTGGCCTAACTTTTACAGATGAATTTCAATACTATAAAATATGATGACAGGCCATGTAGCGAGAATGTACGACTCACGATGGACGAGCAAAATTACAAATTGGAGGCCAAGAGCAGACGAGCAGAGGGCGCAAAAATGTTCTATTTATCTGGCGAAGCTTCGTCATATTGAATCACTTCGTTGAGAAATGTACACTTTGAATTTGAAATAAATATTTTAAAAAATACATTGAAAATAAAATAAAAAACAGGTGTGGCAGTCCAGTGGGGGCAGTGGGACTGCCGGTAGAAGTAATACTTCTATACATGCGTTCGCAGTTACAAATTTATATGGGAGTCAATCTGCACAATCATTACATATGTAATGCTATAGGTAAGAGAGAACAGAAAGAGAAACAGAATTAGGTATACACATTTGGAATTTTATTTACGGAACATAGGATTTCTAATACATTTACTAAGATTCCCTGATATGCAATTAACCAGTGTAAATTTCTATATAACGTCGCGATATTTTCTAACTAATTTATTTGTTCCACTGGATTTCCTCTCCTCTGCGATTTGTAGTAGCGTATCTGGCACGCCGACAGTGTTGCTCCATCTACCGATTTTTCCTGAAAGTCCGGTTTTGTGCACATAATAAATAATGTTTTGTTAACATCAATTTTATTTGTGTTCATTAGGTATTATTTGAATTATTAAATTTATACTTAAATACTTTTATTATTCCAAATATTGTTTATAATTTCAAATTATAGTTTATTTTTATGAACGAGAGAGTAATTAGCATAATTTTAACTGGTAGCTCCGACCACTCCATGGGCGTGCTCAAGATTAATTGAAAAATTACTTTGAATAATTGTAAAAAATAAATGAATTATTTCAGTGTTATAAAGTGTTATGTGTATGTAAACAAAAGTGACCTCTTTTATCACACACTATATTAGAACTGACTGGCCTACATTAAAAAGGGTTTTAAAAAATTCACATTTTTTTTAATTTTTAAAAATTACAAAAGAGAAAAAGAGTTTTTAAAACCGTCTAAGGTATGTTAAATAGATGAATAAAAATATTAATATAAAACTTACAGCTACTTGTTACAAATCCAAATCAGATTCAGAAGATGAACTTTCAGAACCAAGATTTATAATAACTGGCTCGATCATTTTATCAGTAATATTGTCCAGCTTCCACATTTTTTCCTCTTCTTTAATAGTGTGATTTACTGCCTTTTCCCAGTTTTTAGGTTTTACATTATTTGCGGCCTCCAAAAACAACTGTTTAACATCATGAATTTTAAAAGTGGTATTTTTTCTTGAAACTTCACTCTTTATCTGTACCCATACCAGTTCAATCGGGTTTAATTCACAATGATATGGTGGGGATCTAAGTACTGTCATTCCACGATTTTTGGCAATTTCATCAATTTCGTATTTTTTAAATTTTTCTTTATGAAGGGCACACAACGAATAAAGTTCCTTTCTTATAGATCCGTAATGGTACGTAATATTTTTTGAACTCAGCCAATTCTGCAAGTCTTTTTTTAACCACTTGGTTGTGGGCAGTCCTTCTATAAGTCTGGAGTGATAACTTGCATTATCCATTACCATTACACAGTTCTTAGGAAGAAGATCTATCATTTGTTCGAACCATTCTTGAAAGACATCAGCGTTCATGTCTTCATGGTAGTCACCGGTACGAGTTGATTCAAAAGTTAATAAACCACCTTCAACAAAACCGTATGAACTGCCAATGTGTACTATTATCAGCCTGCGTCCCTTTCCTGATGGTGGGTTTAAACCAGTAGATAAGTTATTTACAAAAGCGTGCCTTTGACTTGTAACAGTTTCATCCTGCCAAAATTTATTTGGTGTATGACCCTCGTTGATCCATGTTTCATCAAGATAAAATATTTTTCTTTTTTGGTTTCTCATTTCCTTTATGGTTCTTAGAAAATGTCTTCTCCATATGACAATATCGCTTCTTTCTAATAAAATAGACTTTCTGGGATTCTTTTTCCAGCGGAAGCCTATTTCTTTTAAAAGTTTCCATAACGTACTTCGACTCATTTCTGGGTAATCCTTATCATCTCGAACTGAGACAAGAACTTTATCCAATGTTGGAAATTCTTGTGTAAAGAAGAATTCATGCACTTTCCGTCGAAGTCCTTCTTTAAAATGATATTCTATTTGAAATTTTGGTTTCCCTGGAGCATTACGTGGCATTTGAAAACTACCACATTTCTCTTCTTTAATAACTCTGTAAATCGTAGATTTCCCAACACCAAGTGTACTGCTAACTAACTCAACGGTCTCATCAACACTTTCACATAAACGTTTGTCTGTAAATGATTTAAAACAATTAAATATTAATGTTTTTTCATTAACTGTTAGAGGACCAATTTTTCGGCGTTTACACGGCACTTCCAAATTTTCCATAACACTAGTATACACAATAAACTGCACCTTGCAACTGAAATACCTACTTTTAGTGAACTGTTAAGAATTTTGAATACGCCACTTGGACCTTCCTATATACAAAATGGAAAAACCCACTATCACATTTTCTGTGGAATAAGTTTAGAAGGTAATTATCTAGTCAATTACTGTCGTAGATTCCTGGAATTAAAGAATTAAATGTTTGATTGTTGAAACCCTTACTTCGTGGAATGCACTCATTTCAGATAAAATAAAACGTTTTATTTTATCTAAAGAATTAAACTTTATTTTGCAAATAGGTAGGTACTTATTAAACTTTTATTGGTTATATATAACCAATAAAATAAACATCTTACATTTCTTGCAAATTCATTAGTACCTGTTAACCTCCATCACTCCGACACTGGCAACCTTATTTAGGGATTAGTAATCCTCACAACTATTGTATTCTATTCTGCTCCAACCTTTATACCTGGTGGTCATACTCAATTTAAAATTGTTTTCCTATATACTTCTGTAGACTTGTTGACAAATATCTGTTTTTCATTGAGTCACCCGTATCAACAGTTTAGGGATTTGCATACATAATTTATTGTTTTATTACTCTCTCATACATAAAGATACACTATAAAAAGAGTGTATTATTATTTTATTTTTGAAATTCCTTTTTATTTATATTTCTAGAAATCTACTTTTTTTCAAGCTGTTTTGGCAATAAAACAACCATTTTTTTAGTTAAATAATATTTTTAATTCCATATCTACATTTATAAATACGTACGTTTTCGGAGAATTTGACATGCACTCTAGCTGTGTTCCGTTTTTACACTTACACTGGCAGCATCGCGGCATGAATTGAGACTCCAGTCGAACAAATGAATTAATTATAAAACATCGCGACGTTATATTAAAATGTACACTGGTTAATTGCAAATCAGAGGATCTGAGTTATTGTATTAAAAATCCTATGTTCCCTAAAATTTTTTCCAAATCTGTATATGTATATGGTGCATCGTTTGCTGTATATAATCAACATTTGACCTGTAATAGGAGTATAGTAAATGAAGGATTGAATCAATATTTTGATGAAAATATATATTTATTTTCATACATGTATGAAAGGAGTTGAATGCAAAAAAAATGTTTACACGTACTCTGTAGTAAAATTCATTGTTTATTTTGTTATTAATATAAAAATACAATACAATACACTGCAACATAATTCAATATACCTAATAATACAATACAAATTAAAATGCAATATTCATAAGTATTTAAAAATGACAATATACATAACTTACTTACGCATATGTTTAATTTATCCAACGAGTAATTTACCATGATAATATTAATAATAATATTAATAAATATTAAATATATTTACAAAAGGAACATTCTTATTCTTGAGAGAGAAAATATATCTTCTGTCTTTCTCTTACCTATATCTTACATATGTAATGATTTTGCCGATTCACTCCCGTACAAATTTCCAACGTCGAACGCGAGTATAGAAGTATAACTTCAAAAATAAATGAATGTGCTGCTTATGGATACATAGTCGATTTTTATTATTGTTGTACCCACACACTTCAGATTTGCACGAATTGAGATGCTAATCGAACAAATTCGACAGACATAATCAAGCTTAAACTGATTATTCCATCATTTTTTACACGCCAACAAAAACGACAGTTTTCAATGCACACACTTCCGTTTTGCGTCATTTTTGTTCTAACAGACTTGTTCGTCGAATAAAACTGTCGAGCAATAACGCAGTTTGTGGGCCGCTTTAGGACGGGAATCGGTGAAAGAAAATGTTATCTACAGATATCAAAACACAAATAATATGCACTCTCAGTTACGTCAAATGATGAAAATTGCATATCCTGAAATGGGCGTTTCTGATGTTCTACCTGGATATAACATAGCTTCGGGACAAGGTCTTATTATGCCAAAGAAAAAAGGACTAAAAGTGCCGGCGTTATTGTATTGTGTATAAACACTTTATTTGTCTTTCTCACTCTGAAAAATTTAATAGTATAATAAACAAATTCTAATTATCTTTCAAATAAATTTCTCCGACGTTACATAAAAAAAATGGATATACGAGTGGGGTGCAAATGTACCCCGCACAGTTGTTTACGTAAGAATCTAGGCACCGTATTACGAGGGTTAAGGTAAAAATAAACACAGCTCTTTTCTCATAGGATTAAATGGTATTACATGAAATGGTATTTACTTAAATGGCCAAATTAATTTTTCGAAATGTTATGTGTTTTTTGACAGCTTTCTGCAATTTCTCATTATGTTCTCAACCCAAATGCCATTCTGAACACAGATTTGGATTTCCCACAAAATAGTGCATTATAATACGATTTTTCAGCAATTAATAGGCCTTTTCACCACAATTTTTTTTGTACTGTTTGTTGTAAACAAACATTTTATGTTAGGTTAGCAATATAAATAACAATAAAGTACCTGAAACAATGGTATACTCGGTTCGCTATTGCCAGTCCGAACTGTCTAGTGAATTTAGTAATTATTTTTTTGCGAAGTTAGTTACATTTTGACAGACTAAAAGTGGTTGGAAATTACTATACAACCAAGCACACGTACTCATAGTCAATATTAATAGTAAACAAAGTAAATAGTAAATAAAATAGAACTTTGCGAATTACCGACAATCAATATTTATTTATCTGCACCATATAATAAATAGTTATGTTAAATTATAACAACTAAAATATATTTTTTAAATATATACTGCCCAAAATTTGATGGGTTTAGTATACACTTCCACTATTTAGAATAATTCTTTTTTTTTTAAGAAAGAAGTCTGCAATAGTAGGATACTTGAGCTATTAAAACTGAGAAGTAGGAATTGTTGTGTTGTAGGTTTCCGACAATGAATCTGTCAAAATATGCCCGAGCTAAGCGAATGGAGTATACCTGTGAATACATAATTGATATAAAAAATACTGAAGAAAGTATAGTTACTAAAAAAAAAGAAATACGAAAATAAAGAATAAAGTGCTTCAATTTTAGCAAATCAATTTTTGAATCGGTCAATATTATGATACCTATACCAAAGAATATAGAGGCATAAAATTAACCCAGTTTAATTTATTTACGGCAACCATAGACATAATAGGCAATATTTTATATCGTACTTTTAGTTGAAGAATAGACTAAATTATTTCAAATTTACTAAATTATTAACCTCTTCAAATTTAAATTACGGTTCTGTCGTAGCTGGCCACAAATTTCTCAATCCGAGCTTGTTTTCCGCTTTAAATATGGCGATTGCGTGATGACACGCTGACACACTTTAAAGGCGGCATCTGAGAGTGGACATTCTGATTCTGATTGTTATAATTTATTGTGAGCTCTTGCTATTTTGTAGCAAGAGTAATGAATTTAAACATTTTTAACCAGTCGTATCTTACAACAAATTAAATTATCACTATTTTATTTCATTGCGAGTTTTCTCCAAATTGAATCTTTTAAAGTTATGAGCAAGGAAAGTAAAAAAATGATGTTCTTAGTAATTTTTAAATATTTTTTTAGTTTTTTATTAATATCCTCGACCTATTTGAGAGGAGGATAAGTTCAACTCCGTTTTTCATTGCAGCAGGCAATTAAATGTTTTCAATAATGTCGGATTTTATTCGTTTCGTTCGTAGATTTACGTCACCAAATGAGTGATTCAGGTTCATGAGATTTTGTAAGTAATGTGCCTTACGTTTGTTTTGATGATCCGATTTCCGAAGTGGAAATTAAAATGTCAAAAGAAACATATTTTTAACTGAAATTTAGATTAATTTCCATTAAAGATAGTAAATGACATTCAAATGCCATACGAAAAAAATTTCAGAACCTTATTAAGAAAACAGATAATATAAATATAATTATAAACAAATTATTATATTATATAGGTAACGTGCGTATTGTTTCAATGAATATTTTTTTAAAATGAAAATTCTTATCAGTGATAAGCACATACGCAGTGACCTTTAGAAACATGTATGTCAAATAGAATAGATTGTGACTCAAATCATTGTATACGAAGAATTACTGTACAAATACTTACGTTGTATTTTGATAGTGTCAACTTTTATAAATCTTCCAAAAAAACCCAATGCGAGAAAGTGCGAAGACTATAGAATTATAAGCCTTATGAGCCATTTACTTAAAACATTTCTAAAGGTCATTCACAAAAGAATATATACAAAATGTGAGGAACAACTAACAAGAACACAATTCGGATTTCGTGATGCTCTGGGAACACGGGAGGCCCTTTTTGCTCTACAGGTGCTATTTCAGAGATGCAGGGATGTGAATTGTGACATATACGTATGCTTTATAGATTACCAGAAGGCAGTTGACAGAGTAAAACATGACAAATTAATGACTCTAACGCAAGAAATTGGAATTGACAACAAAGATCTTAGAATTATCAGAAACATTTACTACAATCAAACGGGCAAAATCAAAATAGAAGACCAGTTAACTGATAAAATTGCAATAGAACGTGGAGTACGACAGGACTGTATTTTGTCTCCATTGTTGTTCAATATTTATTCTGAATGGGTATTTAAGGAAGATTTAGACGGTTGTGCGAAAAGCGAAAGGAATACTAATAAACGGTGAATGGTTGAATAACATTAGATATGCAGATGACACTATAGTTTTTGCCGATAATCTGAATGACTTACAGATATTAACAAATCGCATAACAGAAGTCAGCAATAGATACGGACTAGCTCTTAACATAAAGAAAACCAAATTTATGACAATTAGTAAAAAACCAATACTAAACGCTCAACTTACAATCAACCAACAGAATATCGAAAGAGTCGAGCAATATACATATCTAGACACCAATTTAAATAGCCAATGGGACCACTCAACAGAAATTAAACAGCGAATAATAAAAGCAAAAGCAGCGTTCGTTAGAATGAGAACCATTTTCAACAGTCGAGACATATCATTACAAACAAAATGCCGTCTATTGAACTGCTACATATTCACAGTTCTGCTCTACGGAATGGAAGCATGGACACTGACTGTTGCATCTATGAATCGGCTCGAAGCTTTCGAAATGTGGTGTTATAGGCGCATCTTACGTATATCCTGGGTTGACAGAGTTACTAATGTGGAGGTCCTGCGTAGAATGGGGAAAGAATGTGAATTTCTCATGACCGTCAAAACTAAAAAGTTGGAATATCTAGGACATGTAATGAGAAATCAAGAACGTTACGGCCTTCTCCAGCTGATTCTCCAAGGGAAAGTAAATGGTAAGAGAGGACCAGGAAGAAGACGCATTTCCTGGCTTCAAAATTTACGAAAGTGGTATAACACGACTGCCACTGAACTGTTCCGCGCTGCAATAAACAAAGTAGTAGCTATTTTCTTGCGGCATTTTAATATGATTTAATATTTTTATTATAATTACCAACCTTTATTATAATCAAAGAGCTACAGTACAAATTGAAGAAACATCAACAGAAGAAATAAACCAAAGCGGGGCCAGGCAAGGTTGTATTCTATCGCCAACTCTATTTAATCTACACTCAGAACTCATAATTCAGAAAGCGCTTGAAAACGAATACTTCAATATAAAAGGGAATGAAATTCCGATTAACAATACCAGATAAGTAGGTGATATTATCATCATTGCAACAAATCTCAACTATTTACAAAAGCTATTAACAAAATTAGTAGAAATAAGCAAAGACTATGGCCCAACAGTCAACATAAAAGATATTAATATGTAATAGTAATACTAACCTTAACGTAATACGAGGGGTAAACAAACCGTCCTACAAATAGTAAGTACGGATTCTAAATCTGAAACTGAAATATCCATATATGATGACTCTGATACACCAGAATCATTTGAAAGTGATTTAGATTCTGAAAATATGAAATTCAAGTCTGGCAATTTTGTAGTAGTAAGTAATTAGTAAGAGTATATGATGAAGATGAGAGATCATTCAGACTGTATGTTGTCTAAAATTAACAAGATTGTTGAGGATGAATATGAGGGTGTCTAAGAGCTCAGAAGATCATAAGATTCATGGAGACACAAGAAGAGTCGTATTTTTTTAAAATCAGACATTTTTCGGAAGCTATTTAAACCAGTAGCTAGTAGCATTACAAGATTCAAAAATATGTTATCATTCAGTACAGATCTCAGTGATTTAAACAATCTTTTCCACACAGTTTTGTTAGTGTAAGTATTCCAGGATTAATCTGCTAATTTGTACTGATATATTATTCTACTTTCAATACATTTAATATACTAATGGTTCAAAAAATTGTTTTTTTTTTTTCATCAAATACAGAATGGGACAAAGGTACGCATTTAATTTTTTTTTCAAAAAGTAATCAACACTACAAAAATAATTTTGAAGAATTTCCATTTGCCTAATATGATTATGAAATTTATCAACTTCACTTTCATCTATATTCTGGGGCAATTCAAGCATTAGGAAATTCACATCATCAAATTAGTTGTGAAAATGAAATTTTAGGGAAAAGTGCGCACCTTTGCCCCCTCCCTCGTCCCTATAGTCTTGAAAGAAACAGATGGCAAAAAGAGAAAAATCAAAGAAGCGGCTCTAATTATTCCTCGATAGAAAGCAGTAGGATCTGGTTATCTATATTAGAAGAGGAAATTAATAGAAAGAAAATACCACCATTAGTAAGTCAATGACGTATATAAGGTATCGTGGATACCTCATATATGTTTTAAAATAACATACAGTCTATCTAATTTACAAACCGTTGCACGTCATTATCTACGTCAGAGATCGAAGTTGATATAGTTGCCAAAGTATAAAAAAATCCTGAATCCATTTTAAATCAAATAGGTCACATAATTATTATTATACTCTTTACAACGACTATTTAAATTCTTACGTGACATTTTTGAAACATTAACACACTAATTTTGTTCTAAAAAAACAGATTTTATTAAATAGGTAAAAATATAAAACAAGAGGTATTCACTTTAAAATTTAAAATAATAAAGTACAAAAAGTGTCAACACCGCAACTGTTAAATAAGTGTTGCCAATGTATGCCAAAATTTCACCTTCGTTCGATTACAGTTACGGTGTGTTCCGAACAAATGTTCTTCATAAAAACGCTTTATAATGCATTTATACAAATTAAATGAAACATATTGTTGTCTATTTCTTTAAGTTAACATTAATAGAAATCTTTAAATATTAGTTCTACGCGTATATAATAAAATATGTCTAGTGGCTGTAATGCCAGTGTACTCGGCAAAGTGATTCTAAAAAAGAACACACCTACCGCCTAAATATTTCGTGTTGGTATCATGTGACGTCACGGGCTATGACGCCGATGACGTGCAACGGTTTGTAAAGTAGATGGACTGTAGGTACAGTCTGTCCCAAACCCTTCTTTCAGTGTGTCACTAATTTTGACGTCATATATAATTTTAAGAATGTCGAGAATTATTGCATGACATTTTAGTTAACTCTGACAGTTGCAGGATCGTAATCGGTTAAATGTGAAAAGGTTATTTTTTTTTTTAATATAGAATAAAAACTTTTTTCACAATTCAAACAATTCAAAATTGTTTTTTAATTTACATATTAAAGGTCCCGTCCTGTATATAAATTTTTATTGCGCATTATATTGAAACGGCAGTTTGTCATAATTCCTATTCTATACATTCCAAGGAAAGTGCTTAATTAGCTAAGATTTACAGTCTCTAATAATTCAAGTTTCATCATGGTTGTTGAAACACGTATATGTCTTCCTTTTAACCATTCTACTAAAGAGTGTTTAGTCCAACTTGAATTGGGTATTTTTGGTATGAAGGGTAACATGTTGGCCTAAAATGAACAAGAAAAAAATTAAAGACGCTAGTGATATTTCAGTAGGTTATGGCAAACTATATTTTGATACAAACCTTCACTAAACATTCTGTATACACGAGTTCTAATAACATGTTCATAGTTATTGGTTAATGAACGGCAGAAACTGGCCCCAGTCTCTATTTCTAATTGAAAATAATTTAATAATAATTGTAATATTAGTCTTTGTTCCTTTTCGGTATATCTCGGCATATTTAAAATATTTTTATGACAATAAATACAAAATTAAATTTTCACTGTAAAATGTCTGAACATACTAACCTGGAATGACAATAAATTATCATCATTTTATCAGTTGACATTGTGAAAGTACTGTCACGGTCGAGACCATCTGCGTCAAATTATATTTATGCGCATCATTGATTAGATATCTATTTAGCGTATTCTAAACTCTAACCAATTATACATCCGTAAGTAGAATTCGCTTTAATATACAAATACCCGTGGACGATACATAATTTTCTAAGTTCTATGTATAATCTAAGTCTAATAATCACAGACTTACGTTTTTTTCTGTCACTTCTAGCTTAATGCGTTAGAGAGAATTCAATCAACTATGACGCACTGAAAGAAGGGTTTGGGACGGACTATACATTAAAAATCAGAGTTTGGTGTTATTATTCACCAAATACTCACCATGTCGGGATAGTATTGTGAAGTTTTTTTACTATGGGATCACTAAAATGAGAATTTTACTGTCATCATTGCCTGTTGTTGTCTTTTTAAAGACAAATCGCATGCTATAATTTTTCTGGCTGGTACTATAAAGTCGTCCTGGTAATGGCTAAATCAATAAAAATATTGACAATATTATTTTAAAGTCATCTACTTTGAAATGTATAATATATATCTAAATTGTCAATATGAATAAGTCAGATAAAATTAAATTATGAAAAGAATGTTTTTACCAAATAACCAAAACAAAATTTATTTAATTTATTAAATTTTTTGTATTTTGAAAACGACTTCCGAAGTGGAAATTGAAAGTCAAATAAACCTAATCTAAAGTAAAGCTGTGGCTTATTCGCAATAAAAATAGTAAATTTCATTGTCTTCGTAAAGTGATTTTACGGCATTTATGTAGGTGTTATCTACTCCATTGATTTTCCATTGGTTTAAATGGGCTGTTGACTGTTTTCGGAGCTCCGAAATTACAATTAGCAAACAAAAATTTACGTTTTTCAAAATATCTGGTAATCCGTGATTTAGCTATGATAAAATGTGACTATTCGAACTTATAGGAAATTTTTTCTATTCAAACCACTAGTTATTATACCCTAATACTAGGAATGAACTAGAACTAAAGAATAATAAGAGCCCAGGAAGAGATGAAGTAACAGCTGAAATGTTTAAATATGAAGGACCAGTACTAATTAAGCATTTGGAAAAGTTGCTAAAAGACATATGGGAACAAGAAAAATTACCGAAGGAATGGACCGAAGCGACACTGTGCCCTTTTCACAAAAAAGGCGACAAAAGTTTATGCCACAATTACAGGGGAATAGCCCTACTAAATGTTGCATATAAAATACTTGCAGTATATATAAAAGATAAGCTATCTCAAAATATAGATAATGACATAGGGGCATATCAATGTGGATTCAGAAGAGGGCGCAGCACAGTGGATCAAATTTTCCTAGTGCGCAAAATACAAGCAGAAAGCTACGAATATGGGAAACCTACAATGGCCCTATTCATCGACTTTAAACAAGCGTTCGATAGGATCAAACGCAAAGAAATATACAAAGCACTACGTGAAATGGGAATTAGTGAAAAACTGATAAGAATGGTAAAAGTGACACTCCGAAAAACAGAGAATAGGGTTAAAATAAATGGCGAAGAAACAGATAAGTTTGAGGTCAGTGAGGGGGTGCGACAAAGAGACCCACGTCATCGCTGTTGTTCAGTATCGTCCTCGAAGTTACCATCAGAGAAGCTGGAATCAACAGGTCAGGACTTATATATCAAAGAAAACACCAATGCTTAGCATTCACTGACGACATTGTACTGATAGCCAGAAGTAAGCAAGAATTAAAAGAAATAATAAAAAGATTAGATATGAAAGCGAGAAAGAAAGGGATGTACATAAATGAAGAAAAGCCCAAATATGTGGAATGGACAGAAAGAGATTACCTACAAGAACAATATCTGACAGTAATAACAGATGAAAAAACATATAAATTCGAAGAAGTAGAAATATTCCAGTATTTAGGAGCAACATTCACGAGAAGACCAAATATGAAGGAAGAAATCCAAGCGAGAATTATGGCCGGTAACCGTTGTATTTTTGCACTAAACAATTTATTAAGAAGCAAAAACATATCTAGAAGGGCTAAGATAAGAATATATAGATAAGAATATAAGACAGTAATAAGACCTATTGTATTATATGCCAGTGAAACATGGACAATGAACAAATCCGAGCAAGTCTTGCTGCAAGTCTGGGAAAGAAAAGTCCTCAGAAAAATATTTGGAGGTAAATTATGAAATGGTATATGGATAAAAAGACCAAATATGGAATTAGAGGAGATGTATGGAGAGCCGAATATCGTAGGGATCATAAAGTCACAAAGACTGAGATGGTTGGGACACATCCAAAGGATGGAAAACACGAGACTGCCAAAAAGAATGCTAATGGGAGGAATAGGAGGGAAAAGGAAGAAAGGCAGACCGAAAACCAGGTGGAAGAAGGATGTTGAAAAAGACATAGAAAAACTTAAGATACCAAACTGGAAAAATAAAGCAACAAACAGAAAAGAATGAAAAAGAATAGTAACCCAAGCCATGGGCCTTCTAGGCCTGGAGAGCTAAATAATATATATATATATATATATATATATATATATATATATATATATATATATATATATATATATATATATATATATGTATATATATATATATATATATATAATATATATATATATATATATATATATATATATATATATATATAATATATATATATATATATATAATATATATATATATATATATAATATATATATATATATATATAATATATATATATATATATATAATATATATATATATATATATATATATATATATATATATATATATATATATATATATAATACTAGGAATAACAAATCATGAACATAATTCACCCTGTATAGTGCAGATATCTACTTCACCACGATAACAAAATTATCCAACTTTTAAAATGTAAATATAAAGCTACTAAATAATAAATAATTATTTGGTTAAAACGCGGTGGTTAAAATGACCGTTAGAGTTACAGGATTTTTTCTCTTACTCATTGGTAGGTAAATTTACTAGATTTGTACTTATGTAAGTTTTTTTGTATTGCTCTGTACAAGCATTATATGATTCTACTTTCTCAACTAAATCCCTCTAACTTTTCATGTCTTTTGCTAACATCAATAGCACATACTAAAATCTTTATCTGTTTACTCATTCTAAAAATACTTCTTGATACTGTTTTCTAAATACTCTACCATCCAAAATTAACGCACATTTGACCAAAAATACATTTTTATTTCTGACATTAGCATTTTTTAATTTGTCTACAAACTGAGTTAATCAGTCGTCAATATGATTATTTGCTCAATATAATCTGAAATAAATATTCCCTCATGAGTGAAGAAACAAAATCTATGATTATTTTTCTAACCATCTACATCTGTCTCATTGAGAACCATTAGTGGTATTATTTCAATATTTTGCTAAAGTAAGTACATAGTGTAGTTTTATTCTTCTTCTTACTCTTTATAGGCAATTCTGCTTGTTCATTGGCGGATTAATACCTCTATGGAAGGTTGTCACTCCATCTTTTGCGCGGTCGTCCGGTACTTCTTCTGACGATTGGTGACTTATCTCTTGCTATTTTGACAACATTGCTCTCCTCCATTCTGCTTATGTGGTTATTCCATTCTTTTTTCTATTTTGTGTCCATTCATTTATACACTGTACGTTACATTTTATTCTAATGTCTTCACTCTTCTTTCGATCTCTCACCGTATTTCCTGTAATTCTTCTCATTATTTTCATCTCTGCCGTTTCCAGTAGTCTTTGCGTTGTGGCTGTGTCGGGTCTTGTTTCTGAGGCATATGTCATTATTGGTATTATATTGGCTTTATAAATTCTTGACTTCATCTCAGTGTTAATCTGTCTGTTTCGCCATATAGTATTATTAAGGCATCCTGTCAGTCTATTTGCTTTTTGTACTTGATCTCTCACTTCTTTGTCCAGGTCTCCATCGTTAGACAGTGTAATTCCCAAGTATTTTATTTCCATTACTCGTTCGATACTAATGCCATCAATTTCTATTTTACATCTGGTTGGTTCTTTGCTGACTACTATTGTTTTAGTTTTCTTAAATGAGATTGTCATATTAAATTCTTTTGCTCTTATGCTATAGAAAAATAGAAGCGTTCGAAATGTGGTGTTACAGAAGAATATTAAAAATTCAGTGGGTTCAAAGGATTACCAATGCTGAGGTACTACGACGTCTAAATAAGGAGTTAGAAATTATAAACAGCATAAAAAGAAGAAAACTAGAGTATTTGGGTCACATAACCAGAGGAGAAAAATATGAGCTGCTGAGAATTATTATGCTAGGAAGGATCCAAGGAAGAAGAAGCATAGGAAGAAGACGCATCTCCTGGCTGAGGAACCTTAGAGAATGGATTAACTGTAGTTCACTACAACTTTTCAGAGCAGCAGCCAACAAAGTGACCATAGCCGTTATGATATCCAACCTCCGATAGGAGATGGAACTTTAAGAAGAAGAAAAGAAGAAGCTCTTATGCTAAATCTGTGAACCAGTCTTTGCAGACTATCTTCATCTTGGGCTATCAATATTGCGTCGTCTGCGCAACTGAGTATTTTTATTTCATTGTTTCCCATTCTGTATCCTCTTCCTTTGTTAACGCTTTTGATGATTTCATCCATGATCAAATTGAAGAGTCTGAGGCTCAATAAATCCCCTTGTCTTATTCCGCTGCCTATTTCTATAGGTTCTGTAAGTTGTCCATCTATTTGACTTCCATGTTGTTGTTTTGGTACATGTTTTCGATAGTTTTTATAATATTTAGGGGAACTTCTCTATTATACAGAAGATGGACTACATCTTAGAGTCTTACTCTGTCAAACGCTTTCTTTAGGTCAATCATACACAGAAATGCTGGTCTATTATACTCTAATGATTTCCCAGTAATTTGCTTTATACCGAATATTGGATGTGTACACGATTTTCCACTATGAAAACCCTGTTGTTCATCTGCTAAACTTATCCTCTGATTTATTAACACTAAAAATTTTAGTTGTAAGTTTAGCGTAGTATTTAACAAGTTTATACCTCTGTACTTTTTTGGCTATTTTTTACCTCCTTTTTTGAATAGTATAATTAATTAGTTCGCTCTTTCTCCATTCTTCCGGTATTTTATTGTGTTTTATCTTCTTCTTTCTATGCCGTCCCCATTAACGGAGGTTGGCGACCACATTCCTAAAAGTTTCTCTGTCTTTTGCAACGTGGAATAATTCGTCTACAGTCATGTTAGTCCAGTCTCGAATATTTCGCAGCCATGACTTCCTCTTTCTACCTATTCCCTTTTTGCCATCGACTCTACCCTGCATGATGACCTGCAGAAGACTATATTTATTATTCCTCAGTATGTGTCCAAGGTATGCAGTCTTGCGTACTTTTATTGTTCTCAACAATTTTTTGTCTTGACCCATCCTTCTCAGCACTTCCTCATTGGTGACCCTGGCAGTCCATGGAATTCTCAACATTCTCCGGTATATCCAAAGTTCAAAGGCTTCAAGCTTCTTAACTATTTGCGCTTTTAATGTCCATGTTTCTACCCCGTACAATAATTGCGACCAGACGTAACATTCAACAAACCTCAGTCTCAGCGCAGTATTCAGATTTTTGTCACAGAACAATTGCTTGAATTTTAAGAACGCTACCCTTGCCATTTCTATTCATACCCTGATCTCTTGGTCTGGATCTAATTCTGTGTTGATGTAAGCTCCCAGATATTTATATTTTGTCACTCTCTCTATTTGCTGACCACCAAGAGTTAGTTGTTCATTATTTATTGGACTCCTTGATACTATCATAAATTTGGTCTTATCTGTGTTGATGTCAAGTCCCATTTGAATGCATTCACTATTTATTGCATCTAGTAAAGTTTGTAGTTCTTCTATACTCTCAGCCATAATTACCCTGTCATCTGCAAATCTCATGGTGTTTATGATTTCTCCACCAATTCTTATTCCCTCTTTTCTTTCCCATAAGGCTTTTCTGAATATGACCTGTCAGTACACGTTGAAAAGCGTCGGAGACAAGATGCATCCTTGCCTAACCCCTCTCGCAATCGGTATATTATTTGTTTCTATATCGTTTAACTTTACTACTGCTTTCTGGTTCCAGTATATAGCCTTAATAAACTCAACGTCTTTTTTGTCTAAATTGATGTTTTTTAATTCCTCTATTAACTTCATATGCTGCACTCGGTCAAAGGCCTTCCTAAAGTCTGTGAAGCATACATATGCACTCTTATTATAATCCCAAAATTTCTGCAAGAGTACCGTCAACGCAAATAATGCCTCTCTTGTACCCATGCCTCCTCTGAAGCCAAACTGCGTTTCATCTATCTGCTCCTCACATTTCTTATAAATTCGGTTTTGAACAATTTTCAAGAGAATCTTTAAAGGGTGGTACATTAGGTTTATCAATCTATAGTCATTACATGATTTGGGATTGTTGTTTTTTGGTAGAGGTAAAAATATCGATTTAAGCCATTCTTCCGGGATGTTGCCCTCTACATATATGTGGTTGAGAATTCGGGTGAATCTCTTTATATTATCGTCATCTAAGGCTTTTAACAGTACAACTGGAATTTGATCAGGACCCGGTGCTTTTCCTTGTTTTGTATTCTGTAGGGAATTCTTTACTTCTGAGGGTAAAATTTGTAGGTATTGTTCTTTTTCACCTATATCTTGTTCATTTTCTCTCTCGTCATGGAACAGATGGATTATATATTGTTCCCATACTTCCTTTATTTTGCTCTCTTCAGTAAGTATTCCTCCATTATTATCTCTTGTTATGAGTGTTCTTCTTTGTCTGGTGTTGCCTGTAAGTTATTTCATTTTTGTATGTATGTTTGAGGTGTCATGTTTGTTGCTGAGTTCTTCCAGTTCCTGGCATTCTTTGTTCATCCATTCCTCCTTAGCCTTTCTGATTTCATATTTGATTTTATTCTTGATGGTTTTATATTTATTTTCATCTTTATTTTTGTATTTTCTTTTTTCAGTTATTAGCTCAACTATTTCCGGGGTTATCCACTCTTTTTTAGTGGTTTTTTCTTCTTCGCCTAGGACCTCTTTTCCCACTTTTAGTATGGATTTTTTCATTGGCTCAACATTTATGTGTTTTATAAATTTATTAATTAATTTTGAATAACGCTGGGCCCATAACGGTTTCTTAATGTTGTTCTGAATCTATTTTCTTGTGGCATTTTAAATTATTTTATATTTAAATGGGAATAAGCCACAATTAAAGGTTAAAATACGTTTATTGACGTTTCAATTTCCATTTCGGAAAAAAATTTTTTTCCGAAACCACCATAATACAGCACCAACTGTATTAGTTAATTTTTACATCATAATTTTTCAGCTGGTGTAAGTTTAGGTCAGGAATGTGCTCCAAAAAAGTACGACACTGGTATAGTGTGTGTGTGCAACGTCAGCTACTGTGATGAATTACCACCTTTGAAAAAATTAGATCAACCACAATATCAAGTATTTACGTCGAATCAAGATGGTCTTAGGCTTCATAGAACGAACGGAACGTTTCAACCGTATGCATTTAACTTGTTAAACATATTAAACTCTCTCAATACTATTCAAATAAATAAATATGAGAGGTATCAAACGATTTTCGGCTTTGGAGGTGCTTTTACCGATGCATTTGGTATTAATCTGCAAAGTGTTGAACCGGCTCTACAGGAAAAGGTGCTAAGGTAATTTTTTTATTAAAAATTTTATACAAAAATACATTTAAAATTTCAGTTCATTCAGTTGTGTTAGGGTAAAGTACTGAATGAAAAGAAAGTTGCAAGAAACCAGGAAATACATCTTTTATTTGTGGATCTCACAAAAGCATATGACACGATTCCTGTGAGAAAGCTGTGGCAGTCTCTTGAACGATCTTCATTAAATAGCACGATCATCGCCGCAGTCAAACAATTATACAATAAAGCATCATCAAAAATCAAACTAAACAACACCTTATCAGAAGAATTTCCAGTAACAAAAGGCTTACGACAAGGATGCTGCCTCTCTCCAATACTATTTAAGATCTATTTAAATGAAGCACTAAAACACTGGAGAAGATCATGTTCAGGAATGGGGATCCAACTTGACGACGATACAACATTATACACTCTACATTTTGCGGACGACCAAGTAGTAGTGGCAGCAGACAAGGAAGATTTAGAATTCATGACGAGACGGTTGTTTAAAACATATGAAGAATGGGACCTCTCTGTAAATAGAAACAAAACGCAATACTTATGCATCGGGAATGAAGTAGAAGATCTAATGGTCAACGAACATGAAACAATCAAGAACTGTGAGGAATATATATATTTGGGAACAACAATCAACAAGAGTGGGCGCACCGAAAAAGAGATAGAGCAAAGAATCGTGAAAGGAAAAAGGGTGATAGGATGCCTAAACCCGATGCTATGGTCAAAAGAACTATCAAATCAAAGAAAGCATCTCCTCTTTAACTCCATCTTTAAAAGTATAGTGCTCTATGGATGCGAAACCTGGCAACTTACTAAATCCCTTGAGCGACGCCTACTTGCATTGGAAATGGACTTCTGGAGAAGATCAGCTAGAAAATCAAGGCTTGATAGAATACAAAATGACCATATCAGAAATATAATGGGAGTCAAGTCAACCATCATTGACGAAATTCAAAGGAGACAACTGATCTGCTATGGTCATGTGAAAAGAATGGACGACGACAGGCTGCCAAACCAAATTTTAAAATGGACGCCAAGGGAAAGAAGGAAGAGAGAAGAAAACAATCCTGGCTGGGCGGCATTCAGAAGGCAATGTCGGAAAGAAACCTTCACCCTGGCGAATGGAATGACCGACGTAGCTGGAAACTGGGAACCGGAAGGCGGAAAACGCTATAAAAAACCAGAAAAAAAAACATTTAAAAATCATTTTCTAGTTCCTAAGTGACCGGAAAAATCATAGGCATCTAATTTTTTGTTTGATGTAGTTCTGAAAGTTTTTCTACCACTAAAAAAACCTGATTGAAAGAATCAATTACGAGTTTTGGCTTTCTCTTCAACAATTATGATTGGATTGGACCAATAATTGATCATAGATACTGTGATGTTTGATAAAGAGATTGAGATTGATTATAGTCAACGTTATGTGTCTCGTAAACTGCAAATACTCTGGAGTATTGCTCAGGATGCGTGATATCCATATTAAAAGACTGTTAGATTTGACAAACGAGTAGGATCTAAAAAGCAAATTAAACAATTGCTGTTCTTGGCAATACGGTTATTGGTTGTGAGTTGAAGTGTGTTGATATCTGTGCAATTTTTATTAATTTACAAAAAGCCACATTAACCGTAAAAGGCTATTAGCGGATCTGTGCAAGTTGAAACATTGAATTTTATTACATTATAATCGAACTAATAAGTAATTACAATTAAAGATTGTACTAGATCGCCTAAAACCTGCCCTTAATATGCAATAGTGCCGAATACATAGTAAAATCGGAAGAGCCTTATTTGTTTATTATTAAACCTAATTTTCTTTTTGCAATTTTAATATATGTGCTTGTTACTGCATGTTTTTCTTTCTTCTCCATTTTTATTAATCCTTTGAGGACCCATTAATATTCATATGAAATAAACGATTCAAAATAATTAAATGTTTTTCCAAAACCAATTCCAGCTCTTACTTCTCAAAATCTGGTATAGAGTACAACGTTGGAAGAGTGCCCATAGGTGGAACCGATTTTTCAACCAAAGGCTACAGTTATGATGACTCCGATACACCAGATCCTTCACTAAGTTTATTTAAACTTGCTGATGAAGACTATCGTTATAAAGTAAGTACTAATTTATCCTTGATATATTCTCTTCTTCCTCATACTTTTTGGGTGTAACGTGTTTTGTCTTATTTGCATTTTTCAGTATTTAATTCTTTAGTTCAAACAGCAAAGACTGAAGTAGACATTTTATCACCCTCAGTATCCACCATTCATTATTTTGTGGTCTACGCTCCTTTTTGATTTGCTTGTATTTGTTACTGTGAAAGGCCGAAATTGGTGTGGGTCGACATTCACCGGTGAATGTCAGTACACACTAAATGCTTTTGTGAATTGTGAAAGACCGAACATTTATAAATGTTATAGTTTCGGTGTATCATCGGTGTATGTCGAAAAACGCAAATGAGTTTCCGCTAATGCAGAAAATAAACGGTTGTTACTGGTTTTTGACGGTTTATAGGTGGCGTGTTATATTTTTTGTAGCCTCGGGTACGCAAGGTTTAGAAGCGCGTGCTAAGTTGATTTTATACTAGGTATTATAATATTATTTGAAGGGTACAGGGAAAATAGGAGGTATGTCAGAAATATCACATTCTAAAATAAGCCGATTTAAATACTTCAAAACGGTCCAAAGATTATTATAGTCTTGTCATTTACATTGATCAAGGTATTACCAGAGGTTAAATATAAGGTTTCAGTTGAATTGCAAAAACATAAATTATTCTACTTTCTTTATTTTGCCAAACATTTAGAAATTTTACACATTAATTCAAAATATTAAAGTAAACACGGAGGTATGTCAAGAAAAGTAGTAACAACGTTGATACAAAAATGCATTTTATTTCAGAAAACAAAAAACGATTATTATAAAAATAATTTTTATGTAAAAGAACTTAAAAATAGTTTTTTTTCCAACAATTTTATAGCGTCTATATGAGATTTGGGTATAATGGGTCTCTAAATTATTGATGCGGAAGTTCATCAAAATAACGTTGTGCATCTGAACCACAAAATTTTTTTAGATGCTGCAGGTCTGCATAGACTGATCGCCAGAAGTGCTTACAAAATAACAAAAGTAAGCTTTATAAAACTAATTAATTGGGGGATTTTACCTGTATAAGCATAATATGGAGGTATCTCAAATTCCATTTCTGGCAATTTGGGGGTAGTCAATCTCTGCTGTGTTATTACTTTGGTCTCCCAAGTTCCATTGAATGCTGTTCTGTAGTACAAAAGATGAGGATGATCCCTAACAGCTTTTACCTCGCGGATGAGTCGAGTTAGAAAAGGGCATTTATTTTTATATTTTTTGCGTAAATATTCAGTCCACTTTCGAAAATACTCTTGAGGACATTCTTCAACATGAAACGGTGATGGTTTTCGTCTAGCAGTTTTATACACTTGAAAACGGTCGGCTTTTGATTTTTGATTGAGTTCAAAATCTTTGTCACATTCCAGGTAGGAATGTCCCCTAACAGGAAAAGTTATTTGGATAGAGTCCAGTCTCTTCTCATGAACTATGTTATGAATAAACCGAAGAACAGTGTAGTTTTTATTCTGTACTTCGCACGAGTCGCAGAAAATATTCAAGTTTCGTACTTTTCGATCAAGATAGTTGTAGATATAGTGATAAAGCAGTGAATAAACATCATCGCTACCTTTATTGGCAACAGTCTCGGGGTATATATAAAATACTTACTCAGCAGTCAGCTGTAGACAAGATGTGTATATTGAACGAGTATAAACTCAATTGTCTCGTATAGTAAACATTATATGTACTAATATTGGGTATTTGCAGATTTTTTGCAAGATTCGTGCATATAGCCTCTCTGTGTACATTTTTTCTAATAGCTATTCTCGCAGCTTGTTTTCTGTTATAAAATGCTTGGGCTTTAAGTTTGTGTAGCTTATTTTTTGTATCTAGTTGCTTAATATCAGAATTTAATTCATTTGTTTCTTCCAAAGATTTCGTTAATCGACACTGCTTCTCAAGACTTTTAATTTTTGTTAAATATTCATCACAAGAACTACACGTATCGGTTCTTGGAAAACCAAAGGAAATATTAATTTAGTTGAAAAAATACTTCTATATGTTTCGCATGATGTACGCATGTCTGGAAATTTTTCTACGTACATTGTGTACATTTTGTTAATATTTAAATACTCAGATAAGTATAATTTCGACGAGTCTTTCAAACTATAATGACTTTTTCTGCCCCTGAAAGACCCTATATGCTGCATTATACAGTTTTTTATTTCCATAGAAACTTGATGACGATGGTTTCCATGTCTTCCTCTAGTATCTTTTGGAGTGTTACCTGTCAATTTTAGTGACTCTTGTAGAACTTCTAACTTTTTTTCCCAATCCCATGGAATGCCAAAAAGGCCTTCTGACATACTGGAACTTCTTATGTTTCGTCATTTACATTATAACGGATTCTATAACTAAAGGCGGCATCATGATGACGTCTAGACTCCTCTGATACAGTTTGTACAGTAATTAATCCGCATAAGTATATATTTTGGGCATCTGTCAACTCCATGAGGTTGAACTTTCTAATAATTTGAATTCTTGCTTGTTCCGGTATTTGTAGAAAACACTTAAACCTAACGCACTTACAATCCGGTCCTATTACATGGCTTTGTCTATTTAATTTTTTATTTACTTCATGAATTCGTCCATATTTTCTACGTTTCTTTGCATTATTTTCCCGTAGGTCACTATTTTATAGATATATTGATAACTCTCCTTTCAGATTCAGTAAACAAACATACATAACCTTTAAACACCTCTGAATCACGTACAGTACAAACTAAATGTACTGGAAGTCTTCGAAAGAAAAGTCCTAAGAAAGATATTTGGACCTATTAACGAAAACGGAATATGGAGATCCAGGTATAACCATGAACTCTACCAACTGTTCAAAGAGACACCGATCTCAGAATTTGTTAAACTTCAGAGACTTCGCTGGGCTGGTCATATAGTAAGAATGGAGACAGAAAGATTGCCGAAAAGAGCCCTTGATAGTAAAATGCAGGGCGCAAGACCAAAAGGAAGGCGACGGAAAAGATGGGAGGATGAAGTGGCAGCGGACGCCCAAAATTTGCTAGACGTGAGAACTTGGAGAAGATCGGCGCGGAACCGACAAGGTTGAAGGCATAGTTTGGGGGAGGCCAAGGCCTTAATTGGGCTCTAGCGCCATTGGAGAGAGAGAGCGCTCGGACATGCCTCCTTTTGTACTTTGTATAACAAATATAAAAATATGTGTTACATCCTGACTAAACTCTTTCATCAATGTGAATTTACATGAAATAGTATCCAGTTTGTGCCACTATATGGTCTAATTATCTCATTTTCGCCCATCGTTTGACTTACCTTCTTTTTTCCCTTGCGCCCTTCATTTGTGATCAATGGTTACCGCAGTAAATCGTGATTAGTTTTTTTCAAAAATTACATGCTCTAATTGAAAGTAAACGAGAGACAATTGTTTCTAGAGTGTATTTCAAATAGAAAGATACTTTAAAATAGTGTTGGAAGTGAATTCTGCTAAAAATAAGTGCAGTTTTAGAGGACCTAATCCCCCTAGTTTCCGTCTGCGTGTGAAGGCGGTTATGGTGGATTTGTGGGCAGCAAATACTGCCCACAAATACTTATATTTGTAGGCAGCAGTTTACTGGAATGTAGGTTCTGCAAATAAGGTTATATTTTTTCAAGAGTTCTTATCAGTATAGGTTTTTCCTTATTACTCCAGTATTTATTGTCAGTAGTAATATCCCTAGGACATTGATAACAGACGAGATAATTTCATGACAATCGAAAGCTCGTTCCTTGGTAACAGCACGAAGCCGAAGGCTGAGCAACGAGCTTGAGAAATTTGTCATGAAATTATGAGGCATTCATCAATGTCCGAGGGATATTCGGCGGATAATTTTTCGAAAAAAAAAATCATAACTCAACATAACGAAACATTTATTTATTAAAAGTACAGTTAGTGAAAGTACAATTATTAAAATTTAAGTTAACATTAGATTCGTTGCTGTTCTCTACTATAGAAGATCTATTACCACGCATAATATTTATAATCTTGTTGTGGTGTTCTTGATCGAGATTCAAGTATGGTTTTATAGAATTCTGATTGCCATGACCAGTAATTTTTAGCAATTGTTGTTCTTCTACACCACTTTTTGCTAATTCGCTAAAAGCAGTTGATCTATTCGAGTGATTTGTTATCTTTTTCTCCTTTACATTCAAGCCAATTGCTTCAGCAGAAGATTTAGTCCATCCATTCATTGTATTTCTTCCAACAGGTACATTATCGTACCCTTTGTCAGTTTCATTTTTCCAGTGTCGATTTGGTTTTAAGAACAGTCGTGGTGAGGTAATATTGTCGCCTCGTTTTGATATCAGTTTATGAAAAAGACGTAGAGGGCATCTTTATCTCTCAGTATTGATAACCAACCATTTACTACTTGCACAGCTTTTAGAACCACCTCGGCACGTTTTACTGAATACCGGATTGTATTCAATGCGATTTGTTGGAGTGTCATCGTTATTTTTCTCGATTTGAAAAAAATCCACCAGACAAGCAACTGCCTCTCCTCCTCGCCACGCTAATTCTACAGCAGCAATATGGTAAGATTTACGCATAAGACCTTCAGGGGTATCTTCATCCCAAAGCAATATTATTTTGTTAATTTCAGACCAATTTAACGAAACTGAACTGGCCTTACGTTTACATGGATCTGCTTGTAGTTTCTTCCTGATTGCATCGCGGGCATCTCGGGCTGGTTTAAACACTATATTGTTAAACGGGTCAATCATAATATTATAGTCATTATAGTACTTTTCTTGCAATAGTTTGCACGAAACGTTCCACATTGTCTTCACCGTTGCCTCTTTGAATTCGTCCCCGTTTTTCTTTCTCATATTTACGGCCCAATCTTTTAGTATCAAGGCCAATTCTTCTAAGCTTCTATGTTCATTCAACTCATATTCTCGTCCGCAGCAAAATTCAATGAATATTCCCCAAATATATTTGTGACTGTAGGTTGTATTTCTGGGAATTTTTTCTTTGATTAGCGCATTTATACTTTGAACATTCTCATTGCCGAAACGTGACATTTTGAAATTTATTTAGATGAAGTTGTCAAACTCGATCGTGTTGTCATAGGGATTGAAAATTGCACTGAATGCAATTATCAGTCTAATGTTGACATGATTGGGTGAAATTGTTCCACATGACACAAAATGACGAAATTTGAATGGTTGTTAGAACAGTCGAAAAATTATCTATAAAACAGTGTCTTTAATTCAAAAATTGATTTTATAACAGGCTTGTTTTACCTCGTTGCTTTATCATAACAAATTCTATTCTTTTTTTTTGCAGCTATCTTATATCCGCCGAGCCCGCGAGTTAAACCAGGAGTTAAAATTATTTGCCTCTGCGTGGATAGCGCCGAAATGGATGAAAACCAACCACGCCTTTTCAGGGTTCGGTCGCGTGAAAGATGAATATTACCAGACATGGGCAAATTACCACAAAAAGTTTTTTGATGAATATAAGAAAGAAAATATTACATTCTGGGGGGTAACAACAGGAAATGAGCCTAGTTTGTCGATGTTTGGATCCAATATTCCTTCCAATCGGTTCACTATTGAGGAAATGGTAAGTACATAAATGTTGGAATTGTTTATTACTGTTCTGAAGCTATTTTCTTGTAGCATTTTAATGCAATTACTATTTTCGTTGGGAATAAGCCACAATATAAGTTTAGAATAAGTTTACTATTAAAAACATTTATTTTAAACTTATATTGTGGCTTAATAATAATAATAAAACTTTATTCATCCTTGCAGATTATATACATAATATAGGACATGTCAAAGTAAAAAGGAAACGTTAAAGACTACCTATACAATATAAACATACACATAAATATAGAAACAACATATCTAAGACATAAATTCCGAGACACTATAAAAACATGACTCGATGAAATAAGTCTTCAATTTATTCTTAAATGCTATCCTATCATCATCTGCTTCACTTTTTAATTTGGATGGGAGCTGATTAAAAAACCTTACGCCGCTATAATCAGGTTTTTTTTCAAACATAGAAGTGTAATGTTTAGGAGTCCTAAAGAAATCTTTTTTTCTAGTACGATAATTGTGTACATCTGAATTTGATTTCAATCTAGTGATATTAGCTTTTATATACAGAATACTTCTGTATATAAAAATTGAGGGAACAGTGAGTATTTGATATTTTCTAAAATGCTCTCTACACGTATGTCTATATGGTAAATTAAAAATCAAGCGAATTATGCGCTTTTGGGCTATAAAAACTTTCGAGACATTTGTTGCACTGCCCCATAGAACAATATTATATGACAAATGTGAATAGATGATATGCGTATCTGTTCCGTTGTAAATAAGTATTTGAGTTGCAAAAGAGCATAGTATCCAGAATTAATTTTCGAACATACATGATTAATATGTACCTCCCAGCTCATATTACTGTTTAGATGTAGTCCTAAAAACTTTGTAGTGTCAGATAAAGTGATAAAATCATTGTCGACTTTGACAGAGAATTTACTATTAAGGAGTTTTTTTCGCACCAAGACGTAAACTCATGGGCTAAGATATTGAGTTTTAATCTCAATTCCTCAGCATTTTCTGCAGATGCCACCAAAGTCGTGTCATCAGCATACAAAAAAATATTTTCCGTACTCATATATTTAGGCATATCATTGATATAACAAAGAAATAACAAAGGACCCAGTATTGATCCTTGTGGAACGCCAAGATCAACTTCATACAAATCTGATTGATAATGACCGACTTTGACATACATCTGTCGATATTCTATATAGGATTGTAACCATTTTAAAAAATTACCTCGAAATCCAAGTCCGTTTAGTTTACAAATTGCTACATTTAAATTTATAGAGTCAAAAGCTTTAGTTAAATCAAAAAAGAGGGCTCCAACAAATTTCTTTTGATCTATATATATATATTTAGGGATTCTACAGTATTCACTGCCTTCCCTCGCTCAACCGTTTCCATCTCTCTCTGTTGTCTTTTGATCTAATGATCTAATGAATTTAAAAAATGTTGTTGATGCACTCTCGGTTGATTTACCTGGAGGAAACCCATTTTGATATGAACTTATTATGTTATATTTACTAAGAAATGACAACATCCTTTTATGAATGCATTTTTCAATAACCTTACACAAGACAGTTGGTACGGTAATTGGTCTATAATTTTCTAGCATAGTTTTGTTTCCTTTTTTAAATATTGGGGAAACGATACCAATTTTCAAATCAGTGGGAAAAATACCCATCTCTACAGATTTATTTATTAAATCAGTTAACGGTTGAATAATGTACACGCTCATATGTTTAACTAGCTTTGTGGAAATGCAATCAATACCCACTGAATTTACATTTTTTAAGGATGAAACAGCTTCGGCAACATCGCTATAGTCAATAGGATAGAAGAAAAATGTTTGCTCAACATTTAAGGTCGTATAGTTTTTAAATTTGACATTTAATGGATTTTTTGAAAATGATGAAAAGAATACGCCGAAAGCATTTGCCATCTCTTTTTTATCGTTTATGAAACTTCCTAAGTGTTCGATTTTTTCTATGTTTTTATACTGTCCTTTTTTTCCAGTCTTGATATTAACTATTTTCCAAATAAATTTTTGCTTTTGATGGTTATTTTTGTTGTGAAAAGTATTCTGGAAACAATGCTTCTTGGCTTCTTGAATTTTATCAGTATACTTCTTTTTGTCTTCTTTATATTTTAATTTTACATCAGGGTCTGTCGAATTATTTTTTGTTAACCAGAAAAGGTTTTTTAAATCAACTCCCATCTTTAAGATTTCGTTAGAAATCCAGTTGTTAGTATTATTTTGACTTAATTTTTTTACAACCATAGGACAACATATATCAATATGATACAATATAGTATTTACAAAAACAGTATAAGCAGAGTCAATATTGTCGAGATTTTCATAAACAACCTTAAAATCCTCATGATTCAACCTTGTTTGCAATGTTGATATACTTGGTTCAGACAAATTTCTAAATGTTATAGCATTCGTTATGTCATTTGTATGTTGATTTGCTATTGAATTTATATTTGGTATTATAAGTTCCAATCCACTATGATCTCCAAGATGAAAATCTCTAACTATTTCCTCATATGGTAGGGAATAATTTGTAAGAAAATAGTCAATTTTAGATTTTGTTGTTCTGCCGTTTTTATTTGTGAAAATTCTAGTAGGTTCTAAGTTTTGGCATGTTAAATTAAAACTTTCAATAACGTCATTCAGTAAAGACTTTTCCCGAGACACACTCAGGTAATTAATATTAAAATTACCACTTACAATAACATATTTAAAATGATCATAACAATAGTTTAAAACTTATTCCCAACGAAAATAGTAGTTGGAATTGTTTATAAATTAAACTATTTAAATATGGAATTTCCAAAGTAAAACAACGAATTGTATCTGTATATAATGTTCAATCCGTTGAGAAATTCACATACATTATAATTAACAACACATTTTGCCCAACACCGAAAGGTACAAATGGGTCTCCTGATTAAGTAAAGTATAATTCAAAAAAAAAAGATTTCGAACTCACACTAAATATTGTCATAAACAAGTGTGAATTAATAGAAAACTATGGTATTTCACAAAAGGCATAGGTGTCCGATAATGGGAAAAAGAATAAGTTAGTGTAGCTAGCGCACCCTGTTGCTAAAGTTAGCCCAAAAATGAACTTGACAAAAATAAAAACCATGTACAATGAGCTAATGGATGTCCAAGATGTAATATAAAATAACACCGCACTTGAAAAAGTAGACGAGTAAGTATAACTGGGACAATTAATACATAAATCTGCCTCCTTATCCCTATAAATCAACAGAAGAATAAAACTAGCTTGGGTATCTTTTAAAAAAAGGCCTTTAAAAAAAGGCCAAGGAAAAGTGGTTAACAGATCAATGCATAGAAATAGAAGAGTATGACAGAAAATACGACAGCTTTAATATGCATAAAAAAATAAAAGAACTAACAAATACCAAAAAGCGAGTAACTATGGGATACTCAAAGATGATAATGGCAAACTCAATGCAGACATCAAAGATAAACTAAGATTTTGGCAAGAATACATAATGAAACTATTCGACGATGATAGAATGATGCAAAAAAAATCACAGGAATAGGACCGTAAATAATACCCGAAGATTGGTTGATAGTTGGTTGAAGCTCCTAGTTCAGAACAATTTCCTTAATAAGCCACACACTTAAGATATTTCTCAAAATAATACATGGAAGACTATACAAAAAAATAGAAGAAAATATAGATGACACCCAGTTTTGTATTCAGAGGAGGACTAGGAACGAGAGAGGCTCTGTTCGCTTTTAACGTTCTCGTGCAGACGACTAGATATGAACCATGATCTCTGTCTGCTTTATAGATTATCAAAAGGCTTTTGATAGAGTACGACATCAGAAACTCGTAAAACTGTTAAAATAATGTGGATAGTCGAGATATACGGGTTATTGTCAATCTGTACTGGAATCAAAAAGCAAAGTTAAGAATCGAAAATGTCGATACAGAAACTATAGAAATCAAAAGAAGTGTTAGACAGGGTTGCGTGTTGTCCCCATTGTTATTTAAGTACAACGAAGCTATTTTTAAGGAAGCAACATCAGAGGAACAACAGGGTATATCAATAAAAGGAAAAATCCTGAACAACATAAGATTCGCAGACGACACCGCTGTTTTTGCAGACAGTCTAGAAGCATTGCAACGCTTAGTAAATAGATTATATCAAGTCAAGAAAACCAAGTGCATGATTATTTCTAAGCAGCATACAGTAGGAAGGCTAGATATCGAGGGAAAACAAGTAGAAAAAGTGAATAACTACAAATATCTGGGAACCTGGGTAAATGAAAACAATGACCAAGGTAGAGAAATAAGGACACGCATTGAAATTGCAAAACAAGCTATAAAAATGAAAACAATGTTTGTTAATGGAGACCTTCATCTGGAGCTGAGGATAAGAGCATGTTCTCGACTTTATTGTACGGAATGGGAAGCTGGACACTAAAAGTGGATAATATAAAGAAGTTGGAATCATTTGAGATGTGGTGCTAGAGAAGGATTTTGAAAATACCATGGACCCAACGAGTTACAAACGCAGAAGTGTTAAGAAGGCTGCAAAAGGATTGCGAGGTCATAAAGCACGTCAAAACAAGAAAGCTGGAATATTTCGGCCACATTACCAGCCATTAAATCAAGGGTAAAGGATCCATGGAAGACGAAGAATTCGGCTCAGTAGATATTTTCAGAGCAGCCACCAATAAGGTACGGATAGCTGTGATGATAGCCAACCTCCGATAGGAGAAGAAACTACAAGAAGAAGAAGGATATCTTTTGATAAAAATGCAGTTATATTCAAATCCAGAATGCCACTCCAACTGAAGAAAAAAGCATTCGATCAGTGTATACTACCAATCATAACATGCGGCTGCGAAACTTGGACACTAAAGAAAGCGAAACTCAAAGTCACTCAAAGTCAATGGAGTGATGTATGCTGGGTATAACAAAGAGAGATCGAAGAAGAATAGAATGGATCAGAGAGAAAACCAAGGTCACTGATGTAATCCACACAACTAAATCTTTAAAATGGCAGTATGCGGGACATTTAGCGAGAAGAACTGACAATAGATGGTCCACTAGAATTACACTGTTTATCCAAGAGGTATCAAGACACCAGTGGCGGCTGGTGTGGTAAAATTTTGGGTAGGCCAAGCCAGCAAATTACATAATAGCTATGTGTAATCAGTGACGGATCCAGAAGGAGTGGTCACGGGGTCATGACCCCCCCCCCCCTAACTAATTTTTTATGATTTCTCTGTTCATTTTAACTTCTGCGTTGTATCTAATTTTTGCGATTTTTGATTTTTCATCTAGCAAATCGCGAACAGAAAACACGCTCTTCTGTAGATCCTTAATTAAAGGACAGGAAATTACTTAAATGTTCCTTGCAACTGGAATGTTTTTTTAAGGATGCAGGCATATTTTTTTAATCAAAGTATCTTCACAATTCCATACACATTTCTTATTAGAAAATAACAAATACGGCCAACAATATAGTCTGTTTTTCGTAATACTTCCAGAAAACCATTTGTAGACATCATACCAAGAGCAATTAAAAGTACGCATCTTTTTCCCATCTTTTTGGTCAATACGAAATGTTGGAGTAGGCCTTTCATTCATAATAATTTTTTTTCTATCATTTTTATGTATCAGTTATAAAACAATCTCACATATATAAGTTGCATACAATCAGGCGATATAGAAATCATGCAAATGAGATTTTTTTTCTTCGAATTTTACGAATTTTTTAAAATTTATTTGGGCAACCGTGCACTTGTTTGCAATTGTGTTGTTTGTTTAAAAATATGTTACAATTATAGATTATGTTACATATTTTTTTATCATAATTTAAAAGAAAATTTATATTACAATTCGATAATTACGTTACAAGTGACAACGATGGTCGGTGTAGGCCCGATCGTCTGGTGCCTAAACAGCAAGCATACACACGACAATATAAATCGTTGTCCGGCAAGCTGCTTAACTTCAAACGCTTTTTGTACAGGGATCTTATGTGAGCTGGGTCGGCCAGTTCCGATCGGGCCTATTAATGATATTTAAAATGCCTGAATACGATTCGATGCTTTCTGTGGTAATATAATAACATAGTTGTTTTAACGGACGCTAATGTATTGAGTGATTTAGTACATTTAAAAGTTATTTACATGCATTAACATAATTTTTGAATATATGTTTCTGAATTTTAAAGCTCTTAAAATTATTGGGTAGGCCCGGCTTATCCTGCCTACCCCCAAAAGCCGCCACTGCAAGAGACCAAGAAGACATCCAAATGTAAGATGGGACTATGACATAAGGAAAAAAGACGGTACAACATGGCACGGAAAAGCGAATATTAGACAATCGTGGACAGAAATTAAGAACGAGTATGTAAGAGAGGCTGCACCATAATCGGTAGAATACGCTGAGAATAATGATGACGGTGATGATTATGTAACCACTTCCGTACTACAGTTTAAATATTATTATTTTTGATTTTTTACACTTTATATCATATTGTTTTCATTGTAATAAAACTTTCAGAAAAGATGGGTAGGAGATCACTTGGGACCGACTATTCGTCAGTCTGAGTATAAAGATTTAAAAATAATGGTACTGGACGATCAACGAGTGTTTTTGCCATGGTTTGTGGATGCGGTAAGTATAAACTAGTAAATAAATACATGGACAAAAATGTTAACCGTGTATAAACACAAGTTATTTGCATATTACATCAGATATTTTAAAAATGGATCGTGCCGGAATTCGGCCAAATAAGCTATTTTCATTTGTAATCCCAATTTAAGAAAATCGTCTGCAAAAAATGTGCAGATTACAGGGCTAACATTTTTATTTTATTTAAAAATCCTTTATAAAACGTATAGAATTTCGGGCTATATCACAAAAACCCTTAAAATGGTGCCAAATTTATTATTTGTTACATTTTTGTTAAAAAGATGGTGTGATGTTAAAGATTTTAACAGATACCCTGCATGGCAACGTAAGCCTCCCAATGGGGGTTGCTGCTGATCCTGGAACAAAGTCTCTTTGTTAGACATTGTTCCAGGCATATATATTTTTCGTCGGCAAAGATAAAAATTATTACGTTTATATTAAAATACTCATTTTACTACAAAATATCAACACACAATAATACATACCTTCATTTCTTTTACTTCCTTCAATTAAATCTTCGTCCCCGTATAATATCGGTAGTAGCACATACGATTGTACCTATACTTGAACAAAAGTATACATACGACATTTTACATTCTAATTTTGGAGGCCTTTTATTAGAAATATTGAAATTTTAATTATTGCAGACGTTAGTTAATATGTTTAGAAGTATGAAAATGAAAAGAAGTGAAAAACCGAAATTTGTTATATACGATACTTAACGTAGGAGGTGTCGTTATTTTGAATACTGTGATGTAGCAGTTCATTAGTAGAATGTAGAGTGTTGTTTACATTATATTATACACATTATATCTTAAAGCAGAACTATCAAAACATACAAATCTGAGCGTTCTACTATAATTCTTACCGCAACTAGACTTTATTATACAAAAACCGGTTAACAACATTTTACAACAAAATCTCAATGTGTTTTCTCCTCTAGTCTTATTTTAGAAGAAGAGGTTTATATTCTTCTTAAAGTGCCCTCTCCTCAATGGAGGTTGGCTACTACAATTTTAAAATCTTCTCTATCTTCAGCTGTTCTTATTAGCTGTTCAAAATTTAGCCCTGTCCATTGTCGGATGTTTCTGAGCCACGATAGTCTTTTCCTTCCTAGGCCTCTCTTTCCCTCGATTTTTCCTTTCACTATAAGTTGGGCATATTGGTACTTATTATTTCTCAGTATGTGGCCTAGGTATGATGTTTTTCTAACTTTTACTGTGTTAAAAAGTTCTCTTTCCTTGCCTATTCTATGCAGCACTTCTTCGTTTGAGGTATGCGATGTCCATGAAATTTTGAGCATTCTCCGGTAGATCCACATTTCAAAGGCCTCCAATTTATTTACGGTTGATGTTTTTAGGGTCCACGTTTCAACTGCATATAGAAGAGTCGACCAGACGTAGCATTTTGATAAACGTAGTCGAATTTCGAGTTTTATTCGAGAATCACAAAGCAGTTTTTTTATTTTCTCGAAAGATTTTCTGGCCTGTTCGATTCTCGATCTTATTTCTAGATCAGGATTTAGGCTGCTATCGATCCAACATCCCAGGTACTTAAATCTATTGACCTGTTCTAAAATGTGCCCATTTATTGTGCAAGGTTGAGGTATGTTTGGGTTTTTTCGGATTGACATCACTTTAGTTTTTTTAATGTTTATTTTCATACCAAATTGCTCACAGGTCGAGTTGGTCTTGTCGATGAGTCGTTGTAGACCTACGTCGGAATCCGCAATTAACACTGTATCATCGGCGTATCTGATTCTGTTGATATTTACGCCATTCACCTTGACTCCATTCTTGGAATCCTCCAATGCTTCTTTAAATAGAAACTCGGAGTAAAGATTAAACAGCAGAGGCGACAGAACACATCCTTGTCTAACTCCCCTCCTAATTTCTACTTCTGCGGATGTGGAACCTTCGATCCTAACTCTGGAGTTTTGGTTCCAGTACAAGTTTTTTAAGAATTTGATGTCTTTTCCATCTAAACCGACTTCTTGCAAACGTTCTAATAGTAAGTCGTGTCTTACTCTATCAAATGCTTTTTCGAAGTCTATAAAGCATATAAATATATCTTTCTGTTGGTCGTAGCATTTTTGGGCGAGAACTAGTAAACTGAACAGGGCTTCTCTCGTTCCCATGCCGGCTCTGAATCCAAACTGATCGTCTCCGATGATTATTTCGCACTTTCTATAGATACGATTATGTACGATTTTTAGTAGGACTTTTACTGCATGACTCATAAGGCTTATCAGACGGAACTCATTGTAGTGTTGTGGGTTTGGCTTTTTTGGTAGTGGGATGAATATTGACTCCAGCCAATCTTGGGGTATTTGAGGTTTATATAACCATAGAATTAAATAGAGCACATCATCGCAAAACGATCATTTTAGTGTAATATACGTATATAAGTTTTAACAAATCCGTTTTGCAGGTTTTTAGCAACGAAACTATTAAAAATTATATTGATATTGTTGCCGTACACTGGTACTGGGATGACGTAATCTTACCTTTTGTATTGGACCTGGTGCATACCAAATATCCCGAAAAGCTGTTAATGGGTACTGAGGCTTGCGTAGGTCAGTAAACTTAAAAACCATTTTTCAGAATACACAGAATACACAATACACTATTGCAAATTGTGTACAATATTATATGCACAATTTTTTATACTTGTTTTTTGTTGTGTTCAGGTGATCGTGTTTGGGAAAAAGGTGTAGAACTGGGTTCATGGCAAAGAGGAGAACGATATGCGTTCAGCGTTATACAGGTTTGGTTTTTTTTATATTTATTAACGATACTTAAAAATTTTAGGCAGATAAAAGAAAGACAGTTAAGATTTGATTTCACATATAGTGCCTCTGTATATTCGCTCATACTTATATCAGCCTAAAAGGAATCATCGGAACGACTATTTACAGAAACTCTTTACAAAGCTTCTGTAAATAGTCGCTCCGATGATTCCTTTTAGGATAAACTACGTATAAGCGAATATACAGGGCACTATACGTGAAATCAAATCTTAACTGGCTTTCTTTTATTTTAATATACTCTTTATGAGTACAAGAAACCAATTCGCCAAGGATTTTTGCTTAGTTGAGGAGATATGTTGTGGAATGCAATTTTAAATTCCCCAATTCTCAATGCAGTTTTAAATTCCCAAGTATAAGTTCAAATGGTATAAAAATGTGAGACAACTATTGATCTATGTACAGAACGGTATTAAAAATTATGTTATTTCATGCCTAGTTACATGATAAGGGAAAGTCACCGAAACTACTATTCCGTGCCTCTCCAAAACAAATTTTTTAAATAATATGACCTGTTCTGTGGGACTAGAAACCTCAAATTATTATAGTGATGACAACTTTAGCATGGTTCTGATTATTATTCGTTCTATAAGATATAAAACAGATGAACTATTTTTGTTTCTAGAGGAATTAGGATTTCCTCCGATAGTTGCGGTTACCGAACAGTGGCTTGAAGTTAACGAACCTTTTTTGTATAAAAATATACCACAATTGCTAGTTATGATTGTCCAAGTTCGGCTCATGGTGGCACCCTAATTCTTTCTACAAATAATGATTTCTCTCCTATATCAAAATATGACTTTCTGTTGAATGAATCCTTTTTTGAGTTTTCATTATAATAAATACTTTTGTAAGCTGTGTTCATAAAATTGTACAATTTTCAGTGACAATAAAGCATATATTTCTATTCTATTCTATGATATAAAGAGAGGCTGCGTAACAAGAACATTTATTTGCTGTCTAAGTTTACTCTGTTGACAAAGACCTGGGATATATGTACGGCGCATTTCTTTTTGCAGGATATCCAACACCACTTCATAGGCTGGACCGACTGGAACATGGCTTTAGACACTAAAGGAGGACCAACGTATATAAATAACAACGTCGATTCTCCGATAATCATAAATTCAGCAGCAGGAGAATTTTACAAACAACCGATGTATTACTCATTGGGCCATTTCTCGAAATTTGTCCCTAGAGGATCTGTTAGAATAGGAATCACTCAAAAACAATTTATTTCTTCTACAGCATTTCTAAGACCCGATCAAGGTGTTGTTGTTGTTCTCCAAAACAGGTGAGTTGTTATATGTTTACCGGAGATCGAACATTACCTTTTATTGTTAAAATTAGAACAGAATTTTAAGTATAGACGATAATTTAAAAATAAAACGATTTTATTTAAGACAGTAGCCAAATTATTCGTAATTTTAGCACTTTCAATGCCGCGTGTCGTCAAAAGATTTTTTCCTTACTTGAGTCATTTGCCACTGTCACCAAAAGGCGTTTTCCTCACTTGAGTCAGGTGCCACTGTCGCCTTCAGGCGTTCACAAACTTAATAAAGTTTGTAAAAGGAAATAAATAGGTTCTTTTTCCAGTGAGCTTTACACATAGTTTTTGTTTTGCAGGCATTTGGTAGGTTCAATCTATAAATTTTTGAATCTGGTTTTATATCTCAAGTTTTGTAAGTCCTTGAATTTCTATTTATTTCAATATTTAGACTATTGCATAAGATAACATAAGTAACAATTTGAATTTATATTGTAAGAATATTTGTTTTGTGTTCATATAATTTTTTTTTTATTTTAAATTTTCTACGTGCCTTTCTGAAGGTTTTGGAAATTCAGTTTCCTAAGATTTCTACCCCCTGTGCTTCAGGTGGCATAATATAAGAATTATCACACTATAAGTATAGTGGAGGCCACAGTTAAAATGCAGTGTTGGTGTTAGGGCGCGCAGCGATGCCACTCATGTCGGCACAGGGGTAGGTATGTGGTAGTTTGGCGATAGACTAAGAAATCAGGACAAATTAACAAATTAATTAATACTAATCGCAATCTATATCTAAATCGTCCTCATCCTCTGAATCATCTCCTATATTAATCTTCTTCCTGCAAACATTTGTTCTTCTACTTTCTGACGTGGTTCACATAATTATGTTACTGCTCTTGCTCGTTTGTAAGCTTCTTTTATCAACCGTTCTACCGTTTTTTCAATCGAGGTTGTTTGAAGCCATATACCTTTTCACTTGACTTCACACCATCTCCATCGGGTTCAGCTCGCAATGATAAGGCGGCAGTCTTACGCCATATTTTTCCGCAATTGTTTCAATTTTGTACTTGTCATACTCGTCTCTAAATGCGGCCGCAGTATCCAGTAATTCACTTTTTAGGTAATTTTCCTCGAAGAAAATGTTCTTTTCGATTAGCCAATCCTTGATTTGCCTTTTATTTCACAAATTTCTCGGGAAATCAAATTTGCGGGAGTGGTATGACGCGTTATCCAAAAACTACTTTTTCTTTGTCTTGTCTCTTGCACCATCAGAAGACAGGCTACGAGGGCAAGAGGAGAAGTAACCGAGGCTAGCAGAATGGATATGGTATACAATGCGCGAAAGAAGGAATTGAACAGGATAATCCGAGCCGAGAAGAAGAGCCACTGGAGAGAACTGTGTGACAAGTTGGATGAGGACGTTTGGGGTCAAGGGTACAAAATCGTAATGAACCAGTTCAAGCTGTACCCTCTGTTTGAGATGCCACTGGACGGGAAGCTTGAGGTTACCCGAGAGCTATTTCCATCCGGCCATTGACGTGGATTTTGGACCACATGAATCTACTGCTTGAAACTCAGCGATTTCCGGCAAATTCGAAGATCTCGAGGCTTGTGCTACTCCCAAAGGGGGAAGACAAGTATCGACGTGTTTGCCTTCTGTCGTGCATAGGTAAATTATACGTGAGGCTCCTAAGAGGGCGAATAGACACAGTGATTGAAGAGTCAGGCGGGCAGTACGGTTTCAGAAAGAACAGGAGCACGGTGGATGCGCTGATGGAAGTCTTCCGGGAGTTACGCGAGATGGGGGTTAACAAGAGGTGGGCAATCCTACTGTTATTTGACGTCCGGAATGCGTTCAACACATTAAAATGGAAAGAGTTAATGGATGCTCTACGAGAGAGAAGGTGTCCGAGGTACTTAATGAATTTGGTCTCCGACTATTTGTCAGAGAGGAAAATTGTGGTAGAAAAAGGAGCAGTGGTTGACGTGACCGCTGGAGTGCCGCAGGGGTCGGTCCTAGGACCCACGCTGTGGGACTTGGCATATGACGGGGTTGTGAGCCAACAATACGGAGAGGGTATTTCGCATTTGCGGACGACCTCGCTATGTTGGTAGTGACGCGGGACAGGAAGGACCTTATCTTTGGTGCACAGCGTACATGCAACCAAGTCGAAGAATGGATGAAAATGCATGAGCTAGAACTGGCTGCGGGTAAGACCGAGGCTATAATTCTCAAGGGACCAAGGAAAAGGGACGGGATAACATTTGAATGTGCAGGAAAGAGAGTGGATCCAAAGAAGTGCGTGAGGTATTTAGTGGCGACTCTGAGTTAAAACGGAAAGTGGGGGGAGCACGTAAAAGCAGTGACTCAAAGAGCTGCGGTGAGATCGTCACTCGATCGTCCTCTACGCTGCGCCTATCTGGAGTTCTGCAGTTTTAACAAAGGCGTACAGAAAGCAGCTCACCCGAGCAGATAGGAAGAGTCTATTGAGGGTGGCGTGTGCATACATAACAGTCTCTGCCGAGGCGTTAGGAGTTATCACCGGGTGTATTCCGATGCACAGGCTAGTGAAGGAAAGAGGAAGAATATACCAGAGAAGAAATGAAATAGCAATAGAACGTTTAAAAAAAGAAGAAAGGGAAAGGTCCTTAATGGTGTGGCAAGAGGAATGGAATGAGATGAGAAGGGTGGTTGTGGTTGGGAGAAGTGGACGAAGTCGTTGATTCCTAATCTGAGAAGATGGATGGATTGCGGGCACCGGCGTTTGGATTATTTCCTGACACAGATGCTCACAGGACATGGTTGCTTTAGGGAATACCTTTACAGATTTATAAAGGCAGAAAATGATTAATGCCTGTATTGTGAAATATCGGGCATTGTCTCACATACTCTCTTGGTATGCGGTAGATGGATAGGTGAGAGGAGCCTGCTTGAGAGAGAACTAGGAAGTAGAGTGCAATCAGTCACTGAACTGGTGGAGGAGATGCTTAGGTCCTCAGATCGGTGGAGAGCAGTTCAGAGATATGTGAGGAGAACATTGGAAAGAAAGGAACAAGAAGAAAGGCGACCCGAAGGTAGGCAGGGTGCCCAGGACCAAGAAATAAGATAAAGCAGAATGCGAAGGGGTAAGATTGAACATGAACAGGGAGGAATAGAGGGAGAGAAGAATTCCGTCTTAGTGGGAAAGTGCTAGAATGTGTGAGAATTGTGCGTGAATGAAAGATCGGGTGAATGCCGTGCCGATGTTGCGTCCCAATCAGGGCTATCCGGCCGGTAATTCTCCGCTGAGGAGGGTGTTTTTTTAGCAGGTAGGACTCTGGCATTGACGGCGATAGTGTCCGAACAACCCTAGCGCGCGGCCTCGCATATCATCGTGGCCACGCTGGAGGAGTCCTGCATAACCGAGGCTGGAAGGTGGTTCTGTCCACATTCTAGGACAGAGGTATGTTTCGAACATTTGGACCACCCCCCCTCATAAAAGAAGAAAAAAAAGAGTCATACCCTGTTTGAAATTCACGACAGATACTGGCAACAGTTCCGTGATGTAGGTACTTTCATCTGCTTGCGAAAATGAAACAGAACTGAATTCTCATAGTTTTTGCCAAGTTTTGACTTTATAATAATCTTTATTTCCCAAAGAATGTGTTTACAATCGAAGCTATTGAGAATTGATAAATATAGATAAGCTATCGACAATAAGTTTTTGATATATTTTACTTTTTTTTATAGTATTTTTCTTCATGTTATTGTTTAGTTCGACAATGTAACTGTTATTTATACATTGATGATTAAATCATGATTTAGTTGAAACAATAATGATAGTCTTTTATACAACCGTAGACAATTGTTGTGTGCGCGTATATTCCAGTGCTATGATTCTTAAATCCGGTCCTGATGCGCTCGGGGCAAAACGGCAACGTGGTCGGCCGTTCTCCCGTAAGAAATACATTGCCTATCTTAAGGTGGGTACACATATGCGAGCCGAACGGTATACGTACAGTACGCGTACAGATCCTTGAAAAATATTCTACATCGTACTTATCGCATACTTATCTCGATCCATGGAAAGCGACAAACCAACAACGAACAAACATGTGCGAAATGATTAATTTTATTTATAATTTGGGTACTGATTTATGTTCCTGTTTTTGCTTGTTTAACAAAAATAAAATTATGTACAGTAATCATCGACGTATAAATAAAGATTTTATCTTTATTTATACGTCCATGACAATAATCAGTTTACTGTTTTCTCACGTCTCTCTAGGAAGGAACACGTCATTCACACAATGTCGATTTGATGACACAATAAAAATGTTCGCTGCGTCTAGTAAGCGCCGTCCAAACTGAAAGCCGAGCTTCCTTTGAAGTCGTGAAATAAACCGCAACAATTTGGTTCGCGACGAGTCACGATGAAACAGTACGCAAGCGGTTTTTTCTGCCGTACACATTAACGAATATAGCGTTCACAAACGGTTCGCGAACAGTTCTGCTCGCAAATGTGTACCCGCCTTTACCTGCACTGTGCATTGTCACTGCACTAAGGTGCCAGTGACGTCTCCAGGCAATCAAGTTTTTATCCCCTACCCCAAGCCAAAATTAATTTAAATTTTATTTTTTGAACATTCAAGATAATTAGGATAAAAGTAATATACAGTTTTCAAATTTCGTATTGGTAAAGTAACTGAACATACAAAAGTGACACCAATACTGAGTAACTAATCAATGAGTGGCAGTGAAAGTGTTTTAAAAAAGATTACAGTGGCCACGGTAAATCTGTATCCACTTTGTCATCAGAATGCCGGAGGCTTTTCGGTTGAATTATTCCCAAAACTCGGTTGTTACCTAACCCGGTTTTTAAGCTTAGCAAATTATAAAAAGCAAATCATGAATGTGTTGCTTGTGTGAGTCCATTTCAAAAGGTAAAAGAAATAATAAATTAGACTTACTCACAATCAATTTAATTTAACTAATCAGACGACCGGTTTCGCTTTCTACAATATGCAAAGCATCTTCAGGTCACGATACAAAGTTAAATAAATGCTGAAAACAATAAACCCATATTACGGTGTTAAAAAAAAATTAGACATTTATTAATATCAGCTTATTTCATAAAACTAGATAACTTAACTTACAGCATTTAAAATAGAAGAAGAACTGTCACACTTTAACCTACATTTGTCAAGTTTACCTCTAAAATCTGATATATAACATAAAAAACTCATTGTCTCCAAGTAAGAGATGTAGTTCTTTTAAAATCCTCCCCTTTTTAAATTTAATGTCTGTTTCGTCCCCCCGTTTTTTAAGTGTTTTCTGTGTGTCTTAAAGTGTCTCAATTTTAATTTTTAACTTTATATATTGGACTTTACAACCATTTGCCACATAACTTTATCAAAGAAATTTGATAATTACAAGCTGATATAATTGCACACCCACACAATTTGTACATCTATTCTTATTCATTGTCTCACAACTGTCACCTTCCAAAACAAAAATAAAAATCTCAATAAATTACACACATTTCATAAATATATCTCCAGAATAAATATAAATAACTTTAAAGAACTTAATAGTATAGAACATTACTTTCATCAAACAAATAATTACATTTACCTATCTCTACTTCATTGGATAAAATCTGTCTCCTCAAGAACTTCCCCGTTTACTGTTAAACAATTACAATAGTTGACTTGAGTTCTCCAATCAACAATACAAGATAGTTTGAACCATGTTCTTTCAACCATCAATTAATAGAGTACCGGCATGTAAGTAATGTTTTATTTATTTGTTTATTTATTAATTCATTACAGTTTAATAGACTATTTTACCAATTTGTGGGTCTTACCTTGTCTGCTTAAACATTTTATTCATTTTGAAAAACCACAGACATGTAATATTGGCATAATTACTGTAATTTATATCACCTATCTTTGTTTTATCTTTATTAGACAACACCCTAATATGGGTTTATTATTTTCAGCATTTATTTAACTTTGTATCGTGACCTGAAGATGCTTTGCATATTGTAGAAAGCGAAACCGGTCGTCTGATTAGTTAAATTAAATTGATTGTGAGTAAGCCTAATTTATTATTTCTTTTACCTTTTATAAAAAGCAACTTTGAGTTATCAAAATAATAATACATTTTTTTACAAAAACACAAAATAAAATTTTTCATTCGTCATTCTGAATATCTTCTCTTCAAGAAATTTCCCCTAGATCGATGAGCACAAGGGTATTTTCCCTACCAACACTGTCCTGGAATAATCAAGCTGATAATATACTTAACTTCGAACCACTTTCTTTCTATCGGTATATGAGTATACTTACACTACATTCAAATATACTCAATATAACCTGTTCCCATAATTTATAACCTATAACAATTGTAACATGTCTTTATTATTCGTTAAGTTCCTAAACCGAGTATAAATAAATAGGTACTTTCAAACGCATTTTTATACATTACTTTTTTTGTTACAGGGGTAATTTTGGCCACAACATCGAATTAGTAGATAGCGAAAGAGGAAAAATTAGTTTGTCTTTGGGTCCCCACTCACTGACTACAGTTGTGTATTATTAATATATAAATATATCAAACAGCTGAGATGTATTTTACTTATGTAAAAGAAAATGTTAAATTATTCTATGAATTTTTTTTATACCTTAATGTTTATAAATAAAGCAGTGTACAAATTTTTGAAAAAAAAAGGCTAACCTTGTTCTAAACGGTCGTAGAGCAACTTTTTTTAAATTTGCATAAAAAGCAATACAAAAAATACAATACAAAAAAGTTTTCAATTTATTTATTAGCTAAATAATAACGTTGAATTTTTGCACCAAAGCAGCATAAATAACTTTGTTTAAACATTGTTCAAAATTATAGTTACGTTATTTTCACGATTCTATATGATAGAACAACTCTTCTTCTTTTATTTAAGCGCCGCAGAATCCTTAATTTTATTAATTTGTCTTAAAGCGTTAAGAAAAATTGTTAATTTTCGCATATTTGGGAAAATCAAATTGAATTGTTTAATTCAATAATTATTAATTATTCTTCTTCTTCGTTCTTGTATGTAAACTTTAAAGCCTGTTTCTTTTTCAATATTAGCCTCCTAAATCGTTTAAATTATCGCACCATCTTTTTCTTGGTCTGCCAATACTTCTTCGTCCATTTGGTGACTTATCTCGTGCTATTCGTACTATCCTATCCTCTGCCATTCTATTAATATGTTCGTTTTACTCCTGTTTCCGTTTTTTCACCTATCCATTTGTCTTCTATATTGCATGCTCTTCGTATGTTTTCGCTTCTCTCCCTATCAAACAGACTTTCCCCTGATATTCGTCGAAGTATTTTCATCTCTGTTGTTTCTAGTAGTCGTCTCGTTCTCACTCCGCCGTGTATGTTAATATAGCTCTAATTGCTGCTTTATAGATTCTTGTTTTTGTGTCTTGCTTTAGGTGTTTGTTCTTCCAGATTGTGTCATTAAGGGATCCCGCCACTTTACTTGCTTTTAAGCTTTGTTGTCGTACTTCTTCTTCAACATCTCCGTAACTAGTTATATCTATTCCCAGATATCTAAACCTTGCTTCCTGCTTTATTATTTTCCCATCAATTTTGATTTTACGTCGTAGTAGGTATTTAGATGTTGTCATACATTTGGTTTTTTCTGCTGATATTATCATATTGTATTTCTTGGCTGTTGTATTGAAGATGTGCGATTAATGCGACGTCGTCTGCATAACATAATATTTGGATTTCCTTGTTTCCCATTCTGTAGCCATGACCTTTACCTACTGCTTGTATTATTTCGTCCATTATTACATTAAAGAGAAGTGGGCTTAACGAGTCACCCTGTCTGACTCCGCTTTGTACTGGTATACACTGTGTTACTTTTCCATTTATCTTTGCCTGTATTCGATTATGGAAGTAGATGGTGTCGATGGTTTGTACAATATTGATTGGTATGTTTCTTTTATACAAGAGGTATAAGACGTCTTCGACTTGGATGTGATCGAAAGCCTTTGTCAAGTCTATAAAACATAGATATGCTGGTTTACTGTACTCGATGGCCTTTTCTGTGATTTGTCTTAGTACAAATACGGCGTCTACAAAGGATTTTCCGGATCTGAACCCTTGTTGAATTAAAATAATTCAAGGAATCGTTTTAAAAACGATTAATTTAATGATTATTAATAAGTAAGTGCACCAAAAAACTTTTACCATAGGTCATTTTAAAGGTTTTTCAATAAACTAACCCAACTGATAAAACAAAACTATTAACCTTTATTTCAATAAAACAATTTAACAAATCAACTCTGGGGCAATTTCGTCGCTATAAGGGCATAGTTAATTGAGTCATCAGAGCACACGTGCCATTTATTGGTGATAATATTGTAAAAAATCCCATGGACTAGTTCTGTTCGACAATTACCTAAAAAAATTAAAATACTGTCCAACTGACATAAAAATTAACAAAAAATAGAAAATAAAATATTAAGTCATCACAATACAACTTTTACTAAAGTTCATACAAGGAAATCAGCTAGATATATGAAGCATTATATAGATAGAAAATATGTGTATCATTTTCCCTATGTATTGGTCACAAGAAGGCTACGACATATTGTCTAATGATTAGTACAGCTTGAAATATTTATTTAAATTAACGTGATCTATGTTCATTACGACAAAAGAATTGCTAACAGAATTATGTCAAAAAACCAAATCTCAACAAGAGTGGTCTACTTAAACATCAAAATAAACGCCAGATATATCCTAAAGTTCATTCAAGTGTACGCCCCTACTACAGGACATCCAGACGAAGAAGTCCAAATATTCTACGACCAAATATCCTGTGCAATCAAGGAAAATCCTGGCCACTTCTTAATAATAGGTGGTGATTTCAACGCCAAAATAGGCACTAAGGAAGACCCCTCTGAAATAATATTGGGAAATTTTGGAAGCGAAGGCAGAAATGATAGAGGCAAACAACTACTGACTTTCCTTTTGGAAAACAATTTCTATCAAATGAACAGCTTCTTTAAAAAGAAAAAACACAGAAGATGGACATGGGAAAGTCCTGATGGAAAAACAAGGAACGAAATCGACTATTTCGTAACAAACAAAAAAGAATTATTTAAAGACGGAAATGTGCTAAACCAGTTCAGTACAAGCAGTGATCATAGGTTAGTAAGAGCTAAAATAACGATATCAATCGAAAAAGAAAGACTCAAAATGATAAATAAGAAACAACCAAAGAAATGGACAAAACCAACTAACATTCAGGAGTTCGACAAATATATTGGTAATTTGTTGAAAGATACAACAACAGCAGACATCAATATATTGAACAAACAAATAGTCAACACAATGCAACAGGCTCAAACTAAATATTGTCCGACAAGCAAAAAAGATGAAAAACTGAGTCAACCCACGAAAACCCTTATAGAACTAAGGCGACAAATGAAAGGAGATAACACTACAAGCAAAGAAGAGATAAATCAAATAAATAAGACGATCACAAAGGCAATAAGAAAAGACATAAGAAACTACAATGTAGAAAAAACAAAACAGGCAATAGAGCAAAATAAGAACATGAAAGTTTTGAAGAGGAGCGCACAAAAGGGGAAAATAGAAATTAACAAACTGAGAAACAGCACTGGAGAAGAAACAACGAACAGAGATGAAATATTAAGAATAGTCGAAGAGTTCTACACAGAGTTATATAGATCAAGAAAAAAAGATAACAATACGGAACCTCCAATTACACTAAAAACTGGGGTATTAAACCAAGGATCAGATTTAATGCCCGATATACCAAAATCAGAAATCAAAGAAGCCCTGAAGAAAATGAAAAATAATCGAACCCCGGGTGAAGATGGAATAGTATCAGAAGCACTAAAAATTAGAGGGGATGTATTACTTGAAAAAATTAAACAACTTTTCAATATCTGCCTTCACAGCGCCAATATTCCAACAGACTGGAACAACGCTACTATGATTCTATTACACAAAGCAGGAGACAAAGCAAATTTAGAGAATTACAGACCGATTAGCCTCCTCAGCCATATATATAAGTTGTTTACGCGAATACTAGTTAAGAGAATGAAAAGAAAATTAGAGACTTATCAACCAAGGGAACAGGCAGGATTCCGAAAAAGTTACGGAACAAATGACCATCTACAAAGTATAAAAACCTTAATAGAGAAAGCAGTGGAATACAATAAACCTCTAGTTCTAATATTTATCGATTTTCACAAAGCCTTTGACACAGTTGATCTAAGCAAAATATTACAGGCGCTTAAAGAATGCAGGCTAGATTATAGATATACTAAATTATTATACAAAATATACCTGCAGGCAACAACCACTGTCAGATTACATACTAACAGTAATCGCATAAAAATAGAACGGGGGTTAGACAAGGAGACCCAATGTCACCTAAACTTTTTAATACGGTGCTAGAACATGCTTTTAAGAATTTGGATTGGATGACAAAGGGAATAAAAATAGATGGAGAATATCTAAACAACTTACGTTTCGCCGATGATATACTTATAATAGCTGAAGATCTAGGTATGGCAAGAGAGTTGGTACAGGAACTCGTTGTGGCTACAGAAAGTGTAGGTTTAAATATAAATATCTCGAAAACAAAAATCATGACCAATTTGGTACCCAACCAGAACATCAGTATTGGTGGAAAAGAAATAGAACTCGTAGATAAATATAAATACCTGGGACATGAAATTATGATTAGCAGGGATAACCAGACTCATGAACTGAAGAGAAGAATCGGCCTTGGGTGGGCAGCATTTGGAAAGCTGAGAGAAACTTTTAAAAGTGAGCTGCCCACGTGCCTAAAGAGAAAGGTATTTGATCAGTGCGTCCTCCCAGTCTTGACGTACGGAGCAGAAACACTTACCTTAACAAAAGCAGCAGCTACCAAACTGAGAATCGCGCAGAGAAGAATGGAGCGGTCCATGTTACGAATAACTCTGCGAGACAGAATAACCAACGAAGACATCAGGAGAAGAACCGGAGTGACTGACATCATCGAGAAGATAGCCAGACTAAAATGGAGATGGGCAGGACACATAGCCAGAATGACAGATGGGCGATGGACAAAGAGGTTATTGGAATGGAGGCCAAGGGAAGACAAGAGAAGCGTCGGTCGACCACCTACAAGATGGACTGACGATTTAAGAAGACTCAATAAAAACTGGATGAGAGCGGCGCAAAATAGACGGGGTTTGAAACATGAGGAAGAGGCCTATGTTCAGCAGTGGACTCTTGAGGCTGGATGATGATGTTCATTACTAGTTACAATTTACGATTTACATATACGATATATGAAGTGAAAAGAATTTGCAGAAAAAAGAAAAGAGAACAGCTAGAAAAGCAATTGAAAACATAGAAGAAACCTACATAAACAAATAGGTAAGCAATTTCTACCAAGAGGTTAAAAAATCCTGAGAGACTACAAAGAATAAGCCACAGTAGTGCAGAAACAAAGAAGGATTACTTCTAGGAGAAACAACAGAAAAATTAAACAGATGGGCGGAATATTTCGAAGATCTATTAAATACAGACCTACAAGAGGAAGTTGAGGGAAATGACATTTGGCAAGAAGATGAAGAAGGGACATGCGAGGAACCAACTTTGAATGAAGTCAAAGAAATAAGAGATAATAAGAGACCTAAAAAATAACAAAAGTGCAGGAGAAAGTGGTATTCCAGCTGAGATTTTGAAGGAAGATGGCGAAAGATTGAAGGAAAGGATATTTCACTTGACACTAATAATTTGGCAAAAGGAAGAAATGTCGAAACAATGGAATAGCGCTCTTAGCACTATTAGAAATAGTCAAATAAAATATGATATCAAAGTGATTGGAGAATACTAGGGAGGTTTTAGATCAGGAAGAACAACTACTGATCAAATGAGTATGTTAAAATTAATACAAAATAATAGCTACAAACAAAACTTTGGATTACACATGCTATTTAGGTAAGTAGGTTCACTGAAGGTTTAATTTCATGAAGCGCTGAAGTAACTTTATTCCAGTGAATCTGTCAGTTTAATTAAGTTTCTTCAGTCTAGCTTTTATATCATTGCAGATTTGTATATTGATAATGGTGTCCATGGATGATGCGGCTTTTTTGGTAAACCAATCGGCTATTTCAATACCACTAATCCCGACATGGGATGGTACCCATATGAGAGTAGCTGTTACATTTTGGTTTATAAGATGCTGATATGTGTCACAAATATCTTGGATGAGAGGATGGATGGTGGATATAGCATTAATGGAGTGTATAAAGAAAAGTGAATCAGTGCATATGGCTATGCATGTATTTGGATACTGTTGGCCATATTTGAAAGCATGTGAGATAGCTAGTAGTTCACCAGTGTGGATACTACACCTAGGAGACATTTTATAGAGTTCGATAGACTGTTGTACAGTGGTTACAGAATATCAAACACCACTTCCAGTCTTTGACATGTCAGTGTAAAGAACTATGTTAAACTTATTTTTGTTTATACATTCTAGAAAGAGAATTCTTGATGTATTAACAATGGTATCTTCCTTGCTAAATCTGGTGAGGAAAATATCATGGTGTGGAAGTATGTTGGTGTCAATAGGAAATATTGGAGAATGGTAGGAAAATAATGTAAAATTAAGTTACATGAAGGGTTGTTATGGGGTTGGTGTGATGATGTAATTAAAGGATATACTGGATTGCTGAAGAACTTACTTCAATGATATGCAACCAGCACAACAAATACTTTTCAGAAAGACTAGATAAAGTCCAAAGAGAGCTGATGATCATCAACGTTTCATAAAATAAAATAGGCTAAGAAGAAAAATAGTCACAAAAACTAACTGTATCTGATGAGCTAAATACAAAGCTTACACATATTTGTTTTGGTATACTTACAATCCTCTAGTAACCTTTGTAATTCATGTGGCGATACAAATTTTTCATACTGGTGGGTTCCTTGTGGTATCTCTCTTACAATATTCTCAGCAATAAAAATTCCAAATAGATTAGCTTGCCACGTTTTATTCAGAGTAGTTATAAAGATTTTACCTTTCGGCTTCAGACACTTTACACATGCTTCAATGAATTCGCTTTTTTGTGTGACATGCTCTACGACCTCCGATGCCACGAGTGCATCATACTTTCCACAAGCCTCTCCAGCATGGTTTTCTATTGATGATGTGATATAGTTGATGTTTAGGTTGTTGAGACGAGCATGCGATTGGGCTAATTTTATTAAGTCTTCGTTGGCATCTAGGCCTGTCACATCAGCTCCTATTTTTGCTAAGGGTTCAGTTAAAATACCACCTACAACAATAAGATAATACTAGAGTAATACCCTGTAGATATACCGGTAATATTTGATATAAAAACTTTGTACATTTTTGAACTTATAAAAGGTGTTGTATCTTCAAAATTTTCATAAATATATATAGCTATATTTTGAAGACCACTCAGAGTTCCTGCACCTAAAGCATTGTTTGCAATACAGACACTATAAATTTGGAATACGTTTAAACCCATATAAGCCTGTTACATGGAGTATTTATAGAACTAATAGCATTCATTCTTAACTTTATGGAATAATATACTAAAAAATGTTACCTCCACAACCTACATCTAAAACTGAATAGCCCTTTAATGGCAAAGTAGGATCAGCAACTCTTTTTTCATTAATAAGGGAATCTCTAATCCAAGGTATTCGAATTTTATTCATAGCATGTAGTGGTTTTACTTCTCCAAATTCATCCCACCAATAGTTAACATATTTTTTAAAATGTGCCATTTCTTGAGTATCAACTGTTGTTGAAAGGAGCCTAAAAATAACCAGACATGCTATTATCATCAAAAATAAAACCATGCACATGGTTTAATTTGTTCTTTTCAGCTCTTCAAAATAATAATCACCAAAATTAAGAAAGAAATGGAAACATACAAAACCAACAAAACAGCACAGTAAAATTATCTAAGAGTAATCAAGTATTTAGAAGAAATCCAGAAGAATTAGACTAAATAAGAGGTTTTACTGTGTGGTTTACAGGAAATGATGTTTGGGAAACATAATAATGTATGGAATCAAATATTTGAATAAGTACTAGTTACTAGTATTTCTCCCAGTGTATTTAAAATATATATTAAAAAAATCAAATCAAAAATATAAAATAAAATTGAGTTTGTCCTACAAGTTGCCTTCCATGCTCTAATCACACATAAACTTGCCCTAATATATTATTTCTTCCTGTAATACAGTCATTATACTTATGTAGTTGCTTATACTTATTCACTAAAGGCATGTACTTGTATTGCATTTATATCATAAGAGTAATCAATGAACTAGAAATCTGTCTGCTTACCTTATTTGGTTCCCACCTCTTAATATTTTCTGCATTATGTATTCTAATCTAAAAAATATAAATAATTGCAAGCAAAACAATAATTGTACAAATTAATAAATCAAATAAACTCTGTCCTCAAATTAGTCCCAACTGTCTAATAAATTTAACATTGGTCACATTTTGACTTTAACTGGAAACATAAACAATTATTCACATGCAATTTATTCATAAAATAAAACTGCCCCAATTAAAATAAAGGTTTAAATAATTATTTTTCAAATTTTATAATGTTTTATAGATTAATATTTAAAAATGGAAAGTTTTTAATACAAATTAATAAACATATACTTCCATTATTCTTGTTTTTGCAATTTAAATAGTTTCCAACAGTAAGTTTATTTCAGCAGTTAACAGGGCAAGGTAGTACCAAAGAATATAAACACATATGCATCTATATTCTTAGGTAGTACATTTTTTGTTGTATCTTTTTGACAATGTTAAAATTTTCCCAAGCTAAAGCTGAGTGAACCAACTATACTTAAAAGATATACAGCAAAAAATCATAACTTCTTAAAAACATATGCTAACCAAAATAACTTAATTGTCTGCTTTGGATTATGGTTATGTATTATAGGTAAGAAATTCAATGGTAAACTGGCAAAAGGGACACAAAAAAGCTGCACTGGCCACTTTGCATAATCAGAAACAATAAATTCATAGAAAAATAATTGGTGGAGTAAAAGATATGTCCTTGTATACTTATAATAAGAATGAATTCACAGTATACTTCTATTATGAAACTACCCAAAAACAGCAGTGTTATTCTCCATAATCTCAGGTCTCAGAAATCTTGAACCTGGCAGGAAGCAACAATTCCTCTTGATTCTCTAAATAATCCAAGATATCCTAAGCTTCTTAAAACTAAACTAGATTGAAACTGAGTTACTTGAAACAGGGTTCACAACAGATTTCGTCCCCATAAGCCCGTAAAAACATTTTTACAATGTGTACACAAACTACTGAAGCAAAACTAAATATACCCTATATCCTATATATTATATTAAAAAGTCTCCCTGATATTTAAACAAGCCTGTCACAATTATAGACTCAAAAAATCTAAAATGATTTCGCCGTTTCTAAATATAAATATTGCAATACTTTGAATAAAAAATACCTTTATATGTATTTGTTTTTTCTGAAAATTTTTGAAAACAAAATATCAACATCAACATAACCTACAACTATCAATGTCATTGGAATAGAAATATTTTATAAACCCTTTGCATGATAATACAGCCACCTACAAAAATTTGTAGTTTGTGTTTTGATTAGGCAATAAAGTGCGGAATTGTGGAATGTTTTGTAAAAAAAATAAAGCAGATTGTTACTCTGATAACTAAAAGCAAACAGGGAATGATTTAAAAATAAGACAGTGCCATTCAATATTGGAATAAAAGCATTATAGCCATAAACAAAACAAAATGTTAATACGAACACTGTGTAGAAATAAAACTAAGCATCCGGTACTGGACATATAGTTTAAATACGAATTGATAAAGCAATATTTTAATTTTTAACACATGTATTTCAACGATTTTTAAATAAAAAGATAGCAATATAGTTTGTTAATATGATGTATTACACAGTACAAAAGACGACACAAAAAGTAACAGGCTAAATTTTATTTTTAAAAAGTTTATACAATGCATTTATTATAATCTTATTCTTTATTTATTCTATTAGTCGCTTCTAGTGAAGCGATCCTTTATCTTCGGGATACAAAAAGTAAATGTCCACATTTCCCTTTTCCATTCTGACCGTTTCCGTATGACGAATTAAAAATATTGCTGAAACACCATACGCGAGGCAGGGGATACCTAAAAAGATTGTTTTCAAACATGTTTAAACAAAATTTTCTTGACGACTTACCTAAATTTAAAACCTTTATTGCCTTGAAGAATATATCATCAAATTTAAGGTCCTGAGGATCTCTCTTCGTACAGTGATACTTAATATACGGGAAACAGCCAGTCCTGAGTATGTGATAATTTGATTTTCCTACTTTCCAGTTAAAATGAGATTTACCCCATTGGTCGTCAGTTATGCTAGAATACTAAAATCCAAAAACAAAAGTATATTTTTAAAAAGAGAATAACCTAATTTACATGTATGCTGTTATTACAGTTAAGCCAGGATCCACCGGCCCTTGGAGTTCCAGTCTACGCCCTAACACGGTTGGCGCGTCGAAATGTGATCGGGTCATTCTCCACCAGCGTGGAGTATCGAGGATTTAGTTTAGTTTTGTTTTAATTACTGTCAAGTAGCAATTCCTTAGTTGTGTGTGTTTATTAAATCAATGTGTCAAGTAGCTCACATAAAAACATTTTCTAAAGCAGTTTAATTTGTCTTCTCGTTGGAATGCTAATTCATGACACAGTAAATATTAAACGACTTTTCCAACTTAAAATAAAATTGTAGGTACTGTGAAAAAAGATATTAGCGAAACAAGAAGAGATAGGCTTGGAAAATTCTATAGAAATTAAACTTTAGATGGGAAAAACATAAAAGAAAATAATCTGCTAATTGTTAATGCTTCTGTAATTCTTGCATTCTTCCTTATTGCCTTTTTGTGTATCGAGCATATTTAACCTTTCTTTCCAAGTTTGTGGTACTGGTTCTCCCTTAACACCTTGACTGCGTTACATATCCCCGGCGGTATGTATCTTGTATTACTTCTGTGCTAAGCTCAAATTCGGTGACCGACATATTTGTGCGAAATACGTATCTTCGTTATTTTTCGTAATAGAGTTTTGTTTTCAGTAGCCAGCTATATAATTTTAAATTCTGCAACCAACTATACAGATATTAAAGTACATATGGTGCGTTACATATCTCGGGAGATATGTACAAGCGTGTCTATAGGCATGTTTGGAGGGGATTACAGTATTGTTGTTCTTAGACTCGTACGTTTAGTTGTGATTTACTCTTTCCATGGAAGGTTATAGAGCGCGAAAAATTTTAGAACTATCGCGGAGAAGTGTAGTTAATGACGATCAAGATGATTTGGAAGGCCAAGGATCTGCATCAGATTTTCAACCCAGAGTGGACAAATTGTTAACATTATCGCGAACAAATGAAGCCGAACCGGTTAATTTAGAACGAGAAGTATATTCATCAGATTTTGATCCTTCTGATAGTGACGATTCTGTATTAGATCGTACTTTTGATCCATCGCATCGCTTTACCACAATGCGTTTACTGACGAACAAGAACAAACTACTGGTATACGATCAGAAACTGATGAGAGCTAGGAGTCTGATAATGAGGATGAAATTACACATGTTTCGGAGAATATTTCTAGTGTTTGGAAAAATACAACAATTACCCCTGATACAGATATAAATGAAATTCTTAAGTTTTTCGCTATTCTCATTGTTATGGGGATTACAAACGTGCCATTCATAAACTCTTATTGGTCAAAAGATAAAATATTCCATAACGAGTTTATAGCCTCAACAATGCTGAGGCTATAAACGATGAGTCTTGACAGATTCTTGCTACTTTTAAAATTCATACATTTTGCCAATAATGAGGATGCAAAATCTGGTGATAGACGAAGCAAAATTCGAAACATATTAAGCATTTTAGTAAAAGAATATATTAATATTCTAAACGCTGGAAGGATACTAACTATTGATGAGACAATGGTGCCTTTCAGGGGTAGACTACATTTTAGGCAACACATCCCTAACAAATGTCATAAATATGGAGTCAAACTATACAAACTATGTTCTCCAAATGGATATACTTTTAATATAAATGTGTATGCTGGAAAGGTAGATACAACTGCACCACAAGGTCATTCGAATGCAATAGTAAAAGAACTTTTGAAAATAGTTGAGCCAAAAGAGGGGAGGACCATTTCAAGCATACCGCTAGTCGAAGATTTGTATAAGGAAAAAATGATTTATTGTGGAAAGTGGAGGAGCAATAGAAGAGGAATACCAAAAGAAATATGTCAAAAGCTAAAAAAGGGACAGGTTATTGGACAAGAATGTAATGGTGTAAAAATAATAAAATGGTTTAATAAACGACCAGTCTTAATGATATCCAGTAATCCTAGTCATGATGCGACATTAACTGCTACTGGTAATGCAGCATATTTTATTGACAATAAGTACCTTACAATTTTTACTATTTTAGGAAAACGTAATGGACAAGGTGATAAAATTTCGAAACCACAGTGCGTCATCGACTATAACAAAGCTAAAGAAGGAGTAGATTTTAGTGATCAAATGTCTTCTTATCATACATCACTTAGAAAATCTGTGAAGTGGTATAGGTGAATTACATAGTTTGTCAAATTGTTCAGCATTTTACATTGCTAATTTATTGTAGAAAAGTCATGTTTGAATTAATTTTGGGTACATCATTAGTTAATGCATGGGTGGTCTAAAATATGGTTGCCCAAACTAAGATTGGAATTTTGGAATTCAGGAAACAGTTAGCTGAAAATCTTGCAGTATCTGATGAAATAGTACAACGCCCTGTAGACGGCATGAGAAAAAGGGTTCATACGTTTGTAAAACCTGATGGTCCAGGCCGAAAAAAGAGGAAACCATGTAAAGCATGTTACCAAACACTACGAACAACTTAGCAAAGAAGCTGACAAAAAAGTTCGCTGTGTAACAAATTTTTGTAATAATTGTCCAAATATGCCTGGATTTTGCTTATCTTGTTTTAATAAACACCATGAGTATTTTGAGAGTTTGTTATTATTTTCTTGTAGTACACGTTTATTTTGATATGTATTGAGCTACGAAGCAAGCAGAATAAAGTTAATTTATTTTGGTTCCATAATTTATTATTTTCGTTTGATAAAATGAGATACTTTTGCTCAGAGATGTCAAAATTTGTCACTTGACTTACATATCCCCGGGGACTTGTAACGCACAAAACTTCAGTGTGCTTACATATAGCCGGCGATATGTAACGCAGAGAAGGACAAAGTACAGATTTTTCGTTACGCAGTCAAGGTGTTAAGGTACCTATTGAATATATCTGTTAGGATCGAAGTTAGTTTGTATGTTCCGTTTTTAATTAACTCTGCAGAACTCTGGACCGGAATTACATCCATTTTTTAATAGAGTTATTATTTTTTTCTGGACAAGTCTTCACTGGTTCTCCACGTATCTTTATGCCATTATAGGATATAGTATTATATTCAGATGTTTTATGTTTAAAGACAAACTTATTCTAAGTTTAAAACTAATCGTGAGTTTATTTTGATCTTTGTATTATTTGAATAACTGTCAAAATTTTTTTATTACTTACTTTAACGAAATACGAAGTCCAGGGTGGTTCTTCGCATTGCTTGATATAATTTGTAAGCACTTCCGAGGATGTAGGTTTATGTTTATTACGAAAATTATAAAATATATTTCTTGTTTGAATTTTTACGACCATATTACGATTATCTAAAAATAAAGTTATAATTATAGCACGTGTTATGGCATGGAAAAAAGTATTAGCTATCTAATTCAAGCGACAAATCTTTATATACCTACCTATGGCATGTGAAATAAAAATAAAAAGAGATAAAGAACTGCGGACTGCTTTTTCATAAATTATATTATGTGCTCTTAAGATTTACAGATTGGTTGACTTTCTTAAAACATCCAGTCCATTAATAGGGGAATCATATAATTAGAGAATAATAATTATTAAACCTTAATAAAAACTAATAATTGAAGGATATATTGAGGTGTTACGATGTTTTAGAATAATAAGACAATAAATTATATTATAAATCTCAATCTTCTTCCCCGACTTTGCAATTCAACACTTGTTTGTCCTAGCTTCCCTCACAAGTCTTTGTTTGTAATAGTCTCAGGCCACCAAATATTATGATTATGATTGATAATCATCTGTGATGTTATTTTTCTATTTACTTTCCAAGTTTCACAAGCTTACAACAGAACAGACAACGTTGGTGTTGACAATGTGAGGCTTGGTATTTCAGGAGATGTATCTGTTCCTCCAGATAGAGTAGAGCTATACAAATGCAGTGGTTGTCTTTTTATTGCGATAGTTAATTACTGATAAAACAATAATAAACATAAATCGCTACGGTCCTAATATAGAACTGTGAATACTTTCACATCAACCCTGAAAATGAGTTTCAGAGCAACCTTGACAATTAATCTAAGCTAGAAAAATTTGGTCGGAGCTACCACAGAAATAGCCCTGAAAAAGTTGAAACAGTTTTGTCAAGTAATGAGCCTACCCATCATAAATACAAAGATGGGCAGAATATATCGATGAATTGTTCGATGATGAAAGAGGAGATCTGGAGCACATAGAACTTACGTCAGAAGAAATAGGTCCATATATTACAAAAGAAGAAATATTGCACGCACTAAAAACAATGAAGAGCGGGAAAAGCCCTGGACCTGATATGCTTCCTATAGAAATCCTAAAAATTCTAGATGAGAAGCACATTGATGTTTTAGTGACACTTTTGAACCAAATTTATAGTTCAGGCGTATTACCCAAAGAGTGGTTAACATCTATTTTTATTTGTCTCCCTAAAAAGAAAAACGCAAGAGAATCCAGCGATTACCGCACCATTAGCTTAATGTCTCATACGCTAAAGTTACTACTTAAAGTCATCCATAACCGAATATAATATCACAAACTGAACATAGACGTTAATAATATACAATTTGGTTTCCGCAAAGGCCTAGGAACACGTGAAGCTCTTTTTTCACTTAATATACTAATACAAAGATGCCTGGACGTCAATCAAGATATATACGCATGTTTTATTGACTATAATAAAGCATTCGATAAAGTACGACATAAACATTTAATGAATGTCCTGAAATCAAAGAAGATTGACTACAACGACCTCAGGATCATATCAAATTTATACTATAAACAGCGAGCAAAAGTACGTGTTAACGAACAGCTGTCAGAAGAAATTGAAATTAGATGTGGAGTAAGACAGGGATGCGTATTGTCGCCAATTCTTTTCAACGCCTACTCCGAAGAGGTCCTGAAAAAAGCTCTTGAGGGTGAAACAGCTGGAATAAAGGAAAATGGAGTTCCCATTAACAACATTAGATATGAGGACGACACTGTGATTTTAGCCGAAAACATTGAAGATCTTCAGAGACTGGTGACCAGAATAGCAGAGTATGGAAAAGAGTATGGTCTAACAATGAATGTCAAGAAGACGAAATTTATGAGAATATCGAAAACTCAAAGAAATAACGAGAATCTTCTAATAAACGAAACCAACGTCGAACAAGTGGACAAATATGCATACCTGGGAACAATGATTAACTCCACAAATGATTACAATCAGGAGATAAAAATAAGAATAGAAAAGGCTAGAGCAAATTTCAACAAAATGAGAAGAGTTCTATGTACTAGGGATTTAAAACTGGAAGTAAGAGTTAGGTTGGCGAGGTGCTATGTTTTTTCGACCTTATTTTATGGAATGGAATCTTGGACCTTGAATGCTACATCAATGAAAAAACTGGAATCATTTGAGCTGTGGGTGTACAGAAGAATTCTGAAAATATCATGGACAGAACACGTCACAAACAAAGAGGTTCTGAGAAGGATGAACAAAGAAATGGAAATTTTAAATTCAATAAAAACAAAAAAATTGGAATATCTCGGACATATTACACGTGGAGAGAAATACACCTTGCTCCAACTGATCATGCAGGGAAAGATCCAAGGAAAAAGAAGCATAGGGAGGCGTAGAATGTCATGGCTGCGCAACCTGAGTGAGTGGTACGGATGTACATCAAATGAACTTTTCAGAGCAGCCGTCTCAAAAGTTCGAATAGCTATGATGATTGCCAACCTCCGCCGCGGAGATGGCACTTGAAGAAGAAGATCATAAATACAAATCAGTTTGCATTGAGTGTTGCCGACGCTAAACAGTTGTCGTCCAGGGGCCAGGAAGCATTTGATACACACATTAAGTATGCTGAGAAGACCGGCAAATATCATGGTACAAATTCTTTGTACCATGGGCAAATATAAAATATAATATAGCATATAGCAAATAGGATATAGAATTAAGCTCGTATAAAGCAGAATATTTCTTCTTTTTATATAGACATGACTCTGTCTGTTTTTCAATGTGCCTCCAGTAATTTGTCGTTCCATCGTTTTCGTGGTCTTCCCACTAATCGTCTTCCTATTGGGGAACCGTCTTTTGCCGTCTTTACTACTCTATTTGTTGTCATTCGGCTTATATGATCGTTCCATTACTTCTATTTCTTACCCAGTTCTTGATGTTCCCCACCTTGCATCTACGTCGTATATCTGTACTTCTAGCTCTGTCCCGTAGTGTCTGATCCGCGTATGACATTATTGGTCTGATGACTGTTTTGTAAAGTCTGCCTTTCGTTTCTTTCCCGATATTTTTATTTCTCCATATTGTTTCCAGGTAGTATGTAGTAGTATGTAGATATTTAAACTCCATCACTTGTTCTATTATCTGACCTTGCAGCTCCAATTTATATTTTAGTAAATTTGCTGTTGTAACCATGCATTTGGTCTTTTTTGGGGAAATTAACATGTTAAACAGCAGAATATTTAGTAACAATAAATAGTAACAGATTCTTGTGCAAGGTTTGAGGTTCTGACCAGAACCTTCAAAGTGATTATCTAAGCGATACATGTAAATAGTTTCGAAAGCTAAGAGAGGGATAAAAATCTCGAAAAGGATTGTGTAGAAACCAAGAAGAAAAAATAATTAGCGAACCAATAGAGCTAAAACCTATTTGAAAAATCCATTTCCAAACTCTGCTAGGAACACAAGAACATCACCATTCTTTGGATTTGCGAGAGAATGAGAAAGGTGATGAAGAAAGAAGAAATTCTACTCTTGAAGAGGTCAAACAAGCAATATATGCGAAAAGAAACAAGAAGGCGCCAGGATACGACGATCTTCCTTACGATACATATAAATTACATGGCGAACACCTAACAATAAAGATGCATGTACTCATAACCAAGATGTAGAATGTAGAGAAAATTTCTAGCGATTGGAAAATGGAGAATTTGCTCAATCTACAAAAAAGGGGACAAACTTAGATGCGAAAATTACCACGGTATAATCTTCTTGTGCTCAGCTTATAAAATCATTTTACATCCATCAGGATGTAGCATGTACCATATGAGCCCTACAGAGCGCTCATATGTTTAACCATATCATCAATTAGTATATATTTGTCCACTGCTGAACGTAGGTCTCCCGTAAAATTTTCCTCTTATTTCTATCTTGAGTTTCTTGCTTCAAATTTGTGGTGATGCGCTTTATATCATCCATCCATCTAGTCGGTGGTCGTCCTCTGCTTCGATAAGCCTCTTGTCTTGGTCGCGATTCCACAATCTTTCTGGTCCATCCATCATCCGTGAACCTGGCAACGTATCCGGCCAAGCCCACTCAGCCATGGTAATTCTTTCAGCTGCATACGTGAGTCTTGTTTTTCTTTTTATTTTTAGGTGTGGTACTTTATCTCTAATGGTGATACCTAACATTGATCTTTCCATAGCGTGTTGTGTAACTCTTATTTTATTTACTGTTCCTTTTGTCCTATTGAGTCAGTGTTTTTGCACCATATAATATAAGGATCGGTAAAATACATTGGTTAAAAACCTTTCTTTTTAAACAAACTGGAATATTTGACTTGAAAATGCTGTTCAATCTACCAAAGGCAGTCCATGTGAGACCTATCTTTCTTTGTATTTCAATTGTCTGATTATCTCGGCCTATTAGTCGGTCGATGGCTTTCAATCTGAATTTTATCGCTGACTACAAGGTTGGTCATAAATTTTGGCTTTCATGGTATTAATTTTAAGACCAGTTGTTTTTAAAGCTCCATAGAGCGTTTCCAGCATTTTTTGTAGCTTTATCAACTCTATCAGATACTATAACGATGTCATTGTCAAATCTTAGGTGCGTAAGATCCTCTTCATTTATATAAATTCCCATATTAGGTATCCTCTTGTCAATTCGCTTGAACATATATTCGAGTACAGCTGTAAACAATTTCGGTGAGATAGTATTACCCTGTCTAATTCCACGTTCTATTCGGAACTTTTTGGTATCTTCATGAAGTCGGACATAGGCTGTACCAGTTTCGTAGATACTTTTAATCAAGGCACCATATCGGAAGTCGATGCGGCAGTCAGCCAATGCTCGAAGCATATTATGATGATATATAGTATCAAACGTTTTGTTATTATCTGCATGAATATTTTGTATGTATGAGAGAGCAAACTAATAGGTCCGTAGTTCTTTAGGTCTGAAATGTCACCTTTTTTATGCATTATGGTTATTATTGCACTATGCCATTGGAAGGGAGTTACACCTCTTGTCAAACTAACATTAAACATCTTTTTCAACGCATTTATTACGTTTCTTCTCCTTCTTTGATATGTTCTATGAATATCCCATCTTCTCCAGGTGATTTATTGTTTTTATCTCCGAGTGAGCTCTTTTTATTTCCTCTATTGTGATATCTGGAATGTTTTCTGAGCGTACATTTTGGACTTTTGGTATTTGACTTTCATTAGGATCTGGAAGTTCTTCAGAATATCATAAACCCATGAAAACCCAAATTCCATTTATTCGAATGCTTTTCTGTTATCATTGCTTTCCTCTCTCTTCTAATGTTGATTAATATTTTTGCTCTAACCACCGATGGTCACTCCCAATAGTGATTTTATTAATTACTGTAATATCTTCGACAATATTTTTTCTGTTTCTGATTATGAAATGGCGCGTACTTATTTTATTGTATTCCGTTTTGTTGCTGTTATTAGTGTATTTAGTATGTTCCTAGCAGCTGTACTCCATTTCCAAAAGAACTCTATATTTAGATACAACTTTATATTATCCCAGATTTTAGGGCTTCCCTAATTCCTATTTCCTTGTTTAGTGGCTTATTTTGTTCTTTTCATTAAACGATCTGCTGTAGTTTTGCTTGCTCCTCTAGTTCCATCCAATCATGGAATTAGATATATAGGTATAGGTATATACAAATAATAGGTACTCAATCTCCATCATATATTGTGGTAAGAATTAAAATTAAAAATGGGAAATGACCTAAAACTGTACATTTTTGACAATACTACACTAAATAATTGTTCTACTGTTTCATATGTAATGGGTATTGTTTTGATCATAATTAAATATGCACCCATTTACACGATTTAAAATTTACAAAAAAAGGTACAATCTTTTTAAATTTCAAGGTCGTACCCAACCATGACGTCATAGTACTGACGTTGGAAAAGAATGTTGAATGGATTGGCAACAGTGCCTTTTACAAGAATTGGAATGAACTGCTCAAGAAATGGCATTTATTTTATAAATAAAAGGAATAAGTGTCAAAACACGGGCGCTCCTAGGAGTACTGAAACTTTCCTTTATTAAAAAAATTAAAATAGAATTAGTGACGAAAGAACCAGAAATCTGTTATAGATTTTAAAATATATATTAACGTGAAGAATGATTCGCTAAAGACAATATTAACAAAGTGAAGGTGAACAATGTGAAATTAAGTTTTTGAAAGTGTTTGTATTGATGTTAACGCTGACAATATTTGTACCAATAATTTTGTGTTAATATGCATTTCATTAAAAACTTGGTTTTCAATTGATATTTTTAAGAAAACAAGTGAGTCTGATAAAATGGGACATTGTATATAGAACATGGATAAACATTTAGAGCAAGATCTTTTAATTCCTGTTTCTTCAGGTGAGTACCATACAACTTTTACATAGCATTAAAAGATAAAATTGGGATTTTCTTACCTTATTTACCAAGTTATCCAATAATCAACTAGGAATACTAGGATGGTACCACAACATGTCATCTAGAAATTGATGAGGTTAGAATTTTTTGGACTGCTTCTATTTCTTTATTTGTTTACCAAAAATAAACTTATTTTTACTTTGTTTTCATTGTGATTAATTGTCTAATAGAATAAAATAAAAACATATTCTAATATTCATATCTATAATCTGTAATAAATGTCAAATTCTTTCAACACCCATTAGTACAGGGATGGAGTAATACACTTTTTAATTAAGTTTTATGTTGCCTTTTATATTTAAATTGGAATCATGCAGTTTATATATGATTATAATATTCATAATTAGTTCCAAGATTACTGCATTGGTTCATTATTCTCCTCATAATCATGATTAATATGTTTTTAATCAATTATGATTAGAGCTAACTTTTAACATTCCCTGCTTTTAGTGTAAGATCCATTTGATGCATATAAGATGCATGTTTTCTCAGTTTTTTTAACTTGTCTTAAATTTTCATTGATTTTGTTATGTTTTGATACTTCTTTATTGCTGCATTTCTTGACTCATTACTTGACAATTAGTTTAGATCCTTTTTCACTTCATTCTACATTTGTTTTCTTATATTATACCTTGGATTGGTCTCTATATGTAGCTTTCTATTTATTATTATTTATGTTTGTGTTTTTGCCATTATATGTACATTCCTTTCATTTTAATATCTGGGATTTAACTTAGTAAGTAATGCTAAATTTTCTTTGCTTGTTAATTTTTTATATGTCTGGTTTGATGACATTATTTTTTTTTAATCTAGAATGTTACCAGATCCTAACATTGTTTGCATAATCTTCATTTCCATAATCTTCCTTATCTATAAAATGAGCTATGTTACAGATGTAGTAAAAAGTTATAATTGCTAAAATTACTCATAAAAGTGTGTTCTTTGCTATGATTTTCTAACATATTTTCTGACATACACAAAAATGTCTAACTTTCTAAACAATTAATTTATTTGTTGTACTAACAACTTTGTTATTCCTCAAGGTAAAATGTTTATATTAAATCAATGTAGTCATTCTTGGAATTTAAGACAATAGTAGAACCAATGACAGCCTAAAATATTGGACTATGTCATTGAGAGAAATGCAAAATGGAAGCTTTAACAGCCTTGACAAACTAAGAAGTCGTAATCTGTCGTGTACAAATTGAGTACACTTACTTAGTTGTTCAGAGTTGACCTTTTAAACTGTAGGTTTTGATACATGTAGCACATATACAGGTAGAGGAGGGCTATGCTCAAAATTGGATGTGGCATATTAAGAAGAGAATTATAAACAAAGAAATAAGGTTTCATACAAATGCCACAAGCACAAAACTGTTAATACAAAAGAAGATAACAAGTGGACATCCTCAGAAAACCCTATTAAATGTGCAGAATATGTGGAGAACAATCTTCAAAACATAGACCATAAGCATGGGGGAAATATATACGCAAATAATAGCTACAAATCTTGCAACAGTGCCAGTTTATTTTTCTGCTACTCACTGCTCATTGAGAAGGTCCCTACTGCGCTGTTAATTGAGTTTAGTATTAATTGGGCTATCAAGCGCATCATAAAATAGATATAATTATATGAAATCGACCAATCTGCAAAAACTATAACATTAAAGGGGTTTTATTGTTTCATGGTCAATAATCGCCCAAATATAAAAAAAACTGCGGAGTGCTACCATTTAAAGAGGTGCATTTTTAGAAAAGGATGAATTTATCCCTATGCACTAGGGGGCATTTGGGTCAATTCTATGTAGTTTTTGTACATATATATCTACAGGAAAGTTGTTCAAAATTAAATTTCCTATCAAAATGTCACCTTTTAAAGCCAAAAATAATTTTTTTCAATGCCAATAATACAGAAGATTGTGTTAATCTTTAAAATGATCTCAATCAGTTGAGTGAGTGGTGTGTGTTTGAACGATCGAGAGACCCAATGGAATATAATTATAATATACAGAACATTCTTGTTGACTGGGTTACTGAAATTCGTGATCTGGGAATTAATTTAGACTCTAAACTTTTATTAGAATCACATTATATGTCAATAATGTCAAAGTCTTTACAAATGCTTGACTCTATAAAGAGATTCACTAGAGACTTTCAGAATATTGAAGCGATTAAATTACTATATTGTTCTTTAGTGAGACCCCATCTATAGTATTGTTCTTGTGTATGGTCTCCATCTTATAATATCTACATATCAAAAATTCAGACAGTTCAACACAAGTTCTTGAAATATGTAGCATATAAACAGGGTATACCTTTTGAATTAAATCAAGTAAATTATGATCAAATTGAAACCCAACTTGGTATTCTCTCATTGTATGACCAACAATTAATTAAAGATGCAAAGTTGCTTTATGGAATAATTAATTCTACAGTCTTGTGTCCTCAGCTGCTTGAGCAGGTTGGTCTGCATGTACCTCTCCGTAGAACATGATTAAACCAAATATTTTTATGTTCCTTATACTTATATTTTTTTTTTGTTTTATTGTATACATTGTAAACATAATTAATCTTATTGGGCAGTAGCCCGTTGAAAATAAATAAATAAATAAACAATATATTAAAAGAAACGAAGCAAAAAACATGAACACATGCGATTTTTCTTTTTACCCCATAACTTTTTTTTATGAGGGTATAGCTATATAAAAACAAAACTTATCCTTTTGCCAAAAATTCATTCAAATTTCTAAACTCTAAAGAGATTCTTCTAAAATGTTTAAATATTTGCTTGTATCTAAAATTATGTATGTATTTTATGTCAAATTAAAGCTAATTTTTTCTTAATATGATGCTATAAGAAAAACTGGTTGCAAATTAGGGTTGTCGGCTGTTAAAAACGCGATTTATCAAAGATAAAGTAAAAGGCAGCTAGCGAACAACGCTACTGGTTTGAAGTGTCAGTTGTGTGACTTTTTAAAGCATGCCTCGATAGATATATAATAATATACATATTATCGCTTGTCAAACCATGGTCGTTGCGCGCTAATTCTATTTTACTTTACCTTTGATATCTCGCGTTTTTAATAGCTGGCAACCCTAATTTGCTACCATTTTTTCTCCTTATATAAAAAATAAATGAACGAAATAAAATATTTGTCAAAAACTAATTACTATTAATTGAATTAAAAATATTTGTGGCCACTTTTTGACTGGCTACCTATTACCAATGTATTCTCCTAATTTTAAATGTATGTAAAAATGTGAGATTGATTAACTACGTTATGAACATAGTGAACTTAGTAGAAGCTATTCGAAAGGCTCAAGTAAAATGCTGCCCTAAAAGATGCCAAGACGAAAACATAACCATTGAAACAAAGCAACTAATGGAAACTAGAAGAGAAATCAAAGGAAACGAAAACATTGACGAAGAAAAACTACGAAAAATAAATAAAGAAGTATCAAAAGCTGTAAGGAAAGATTTAAGAAAATTTAACAATAAAAAGGTCAATTAAAAACAATGGAAAATGTGAAATACACAAACTAAAGAACAAAGAAGGAGTACCCATATCAAATAGAGAACAACTACTGCACATAGTTGAAGATTTCTATCAAGAACTATACACACGTCAAAGAGAAGACGAAACGAACTTGAAAGCCGCCGAATTACGCAAAATCATCAACCAGAGTTCAGAACTCATGCCAGAGGTCACACTAAGCGAAATCCAAGACGCAATGAAAAAGATGAAAAACAACAAAGCACCAGGAAAAGACGGAGTCGTAATAGAAGCTATAAAGATGGGCGGACGTACCCTTCTAAACCAAGTAAAAATTTTGTTTAACCTTTGTCTAACAGATTGTTGCATACCGGAAACATGGAACAATGCAGTAACAATTTTACTACACAAGAAAGGAGACAAGGCGCACAGAAAACTATAGACCAATCAGCTTATTGAACCATATCTATAAAATGTTTACCCGAATAATTACGACAAGACTAGAAAAAAAGTTGGATTTCTACCAGCCCCGAGAACAAGCTGGCTTCCGCTCGAAATTCGGAACAAACGATCACCTACAAACAGTAAAAACCTAAAAAAATCGATAGAATATAACAGATCACTGGTACTTATCTTCGTAAACTTTCACAAAGCCTTCGATACCGTGGAATAAGACAGAATTATAGCTGCTCTGAACAATAGTAGAATAGACTACCGGCTTACAAAGTTAGTACAAACATTGTACCAAAACGCCACGATGCGTGTAAAACTACATGATACCACCAGAGAAATTCATATAAAGCGAGGTGTGAGACAGAGCGACACTCTCTCACCTAAATTATTTGTAACGGTCCTCGAATACGCCTTTAAGATGCTAAAGTGGGAATATAGAGGAATAAAAATAGACGCGGAAATGCTCAATCAACTGCGTTTCGCCGACGATATAGTACTTATTACCGAAGATCTGCGTGAATCACAGCAAATGCTACAAGAATTAAAAAACGTTTTTTCAACAATAGGTCTAACAATGAACATCAGTAAGACCAAATTTATGACAACTTTGATTCCCAGCGAACACCTAACCATCCAAAATCAAGTGGTAGAATTGACAGAAAAGTACATATATCTCGGAAACACAAACGGAAGACATTTGACGAATGCGTTCTTCCTATTATGGCATACGGAGCAGAAACTCTCACTCTCACAAAAACAACAGCACTAAAAATGCGAGTGGCACAAAGGAACCAAGACCGAAGGAAAAAAATAGGTATCACTGATGTCGTTGAACGTATAGCCAAGCTGAAATGGAATTGGGCAGGTTATAAAGCGAGACTAAAAGACTCTAGATGGACCAGAAAACTTATTGACTGGCGCCCAAGAGAAGACAAACGCAGCAGAGGACGACCACCAACACGCTGGAGGGACGACATTAAACGAATATGGAATATTCGGCAGAAATGACAACAAGACGCACTGAATCGTGAAGAGTGGCGACAAATAGGAGAGACCTATGTCCAGCAGTAGACAGAAGAGGTTGCATGATAATGATGAAACGTAGTGATCCTGCAGTGGGATCTTGTGCTATGAAATTTTCGTACACCTTTAGATAATATACTACCCCAAATCATTACTAATGCAGGAAATTATACTCTTCATTATAAAAAGAAGGAAAACAGAATACTTCCAGACACGTAGTTAGAAGACCCCAATACCTTCTACTTCGCCTTATTAATACAAGGAAAGTGGAAGGAAAAAGATGGATAGGCCGAAAGATACTCGTATGGTTGCGTAATAACAGGCAGTCCAATCTGCCAATCGCTGGTTTATCTTGGCAAATTTAACATACACTTATTGTACTTAGTTGTGAGACGCAGTTGTAAAAGTGTTATTCGCTATTAAGACTGTATAAACAAATACTCATGGTATGGTTTTTCATTCGGAATTCAAGTGTTTATTTTTCGAAGTTTCTGGGATGTTACCTTTCGTCCGAATATAAAAAAATCTTATCCTGGACGGAATTTGAAATACGTGAATTAAAACTTAACATAGAACGAGACGATAAAAATACTACAAACATAGTTCGAAATGTCATTATAAGAGTCAGGACCGGGATTACAGGTGATGTGAGATAATAACTCCAATGAAGTGGAACTGGGCCGGACACGTGGCGGGAATGAATGACGCTATGTGTACTAAACGCACAATGGTGTGGCGTCTTAAATTTCAGGCATTTAGAAATAGGGATAATCCACAAAGAAGGTTATAACAAACTGGCTTTACAAAGCACAATATCGCGAAGGTCTATGTTCAGCGGTGGACGCAGAGCCCGTGTGGTGATGTTGATGAAACAAACCGATTATTTGAATTCACTTATTTGTAAACCGGGGTGTAGAGTTGGAACAACCACATCGAGCGTCATAGACGGGAGATGGTTCTTGATAACTGGTCTTCATAAGACAACTAACTCTCACTTATGGCTCCACGTGTCATACCCCGAGCAACTGCATTGGTCTGCTGGCTAAACTAAGTGAGGGTAGCCAGATATGGCGATAATTCCACCGAGCGATTGCCGGTATAAGCAATCCCACACTTACTGACCAATGGTTTCGGGCGGATGAGTTGGTAAGTGGAAGGACTCTTATGTCCTGGCGCTAAGAAATTGTCACCAAAGGCGACTGAATCAAGTAAGTAACGGCATAAGGATTCAGAAGGCAAAGAGAAACCACTGCATTAAAGATCAAAGTGGATATCTCTAGTACAATCATCGTGGCAATGAGTACTAAAAGAAAAAAAGAAACTGATCATGGGAATCGGAGCCCAAGATCCGGCAGGAGAGGAACAGACAAGGACTCCCAGGTCGTTAACCGGCGAAACCCTTGTCAAGCATCGAAACAAGACAAAGTAAAATTATCAAAAGCAAAAATAGGTACGTGAAACCTCAAAAGCATGTATCAGCCTGGTAAAATGCATAACATCCTTCAATAAATGAGAAGAATGAATATAAATATATTAGGTATAAGCAAAACATGGTGGCCTAACTCAGGATACCTTTCGACAGAAACCGTTACCTTATATTACTCGGGAAACATTGACGACCAGCATAGACGTGGAGTCGCAATTATTGTCGATACAGAGGTCAACAAGTCAATAGGTTTTGTCCCAATCTCAGAAAGAGTGATGCTACTACAAATAAGGACATTACACACAAAACTAAATTTGATCCAAGTATATGCGCCATCGACGGATGCAACAGAAGATGAAGTAGAAACATTCTACCAACAAATTGAAGATTAACTAAAAATGACAAAGAACAGGGAAATCACGGTAGTTATGGGCGATTTCAATGCAAAAGTTGACAAGGGAAGAGCTGGAACAATAATGGGTGATCAAGGACTAGGGAAACGTAACGATAGAGGAGATCGTCTAATACATTTCTGCCTAGAACAAAGTCTAATAATCACAAACACGTTCTTTAAATTTTCTATGAGACGGTTATATACATGGCGCTCACCAGCAGATCAAGCATCTAAGATCAGAATAGCCATGATGATTGCCAACCTCCGTCGCGCAGATGGCACGTAAAAAACAAGAAGATTTGTAAACCCCTTTACCCTCTCCAACCGACCTACCACTGACCAAAATCAGGAGGTTTAAATAAACGATACCAACTATCTAACCTATTGATTAAAACTACAATATAAAAAGTCCTACCTTGTATTTAATAAAAAGTCAAACTAAAGGCAAATTCAATTTCTCATAACATCGAAGTCTCTGTGTCTCCTCTATCCCGGAACCAACGACGTCCCTCTGGAACGGTGCACTGTCGGGGCGCAGGCGTCGCCAATCGATTTGGCATCGCGACGTTCTCCCGGCCGGGTATCTTCAGTTGTTCTGGAGCGTTCGAGGCGCTTTCTGCGTCGAGGTCTCTTCCAGTGATACAGTACAACAGGTATTTAGAGTGTTGCTTGCACAGAAAGTTTTGTAGTTGGTAATTTAGTTATATGTTTTGAAACAAACACATTCGAAAGCTTTTATTATCGCATCGTAAATTTGTAACTTTGGTTGATGAAGTTTTTGTTGTTTTTATTTAGAATCGATACGGGTAGCTGAAGGATTTGTCCTACGTGAATTTTTAATTTAATTTTGGTGGTGTTTCATCGCGATTAGTCGAACGGTTGTTTTTCGTCGATGTTGTTTTAAATTTCATTTTGTTTTTCTTTGAAAATGATTGTGCAAAGTCGCTATTTTTTCACAATACAGACAATCCTTGTTGATAAAATTTTTTATTCAAAATATGTTTTTGGATAGATTTTGAGTAAAAATAGGCGCTTTTTATATGTGTTAGCTATAAAATAATTTAAATTTAAACAAAATATATTTTTTTCTATTGATACTAATGTATACAGTCGATTTAAGAGTAAATCCTAATGTTAGTTTGATCAGGCTGCCGTGATCTTTTCGTGTTTCTTCAATTTTCAACCGTTTATTTTAAGTTTATTATTCTCTTGTATTTTAGGTCTTCTTTCCCAGATTTCTTTAGTAAGTTTTCATTCAGTATTTTTAATATTTCTTGTATCATGCATCAACTATTTAGTATCAAACTCGTCTTGTTTCTTTCCGAGAAGTTCATCGCTGCAAATGTTTCAAAAATATTTTTTTCATATTAGTCTATTTTAGTATTTTTCCTGTCATATCCGATGTTTCATTCGAGTACAGACGATAAATTCTTAAAACTTGTTTATATATCCCTCTTTTTGTTCTCCACCTTATATCCCTGGATTTGATTACTTTATAAAATGGATCTTTGCAGCTGTTGCTTCGCATTAGTTGATAGTCAACTTCATGACCTTACTCAAAGGATACTATGCATACATGGCTGTCTGATGGTCTAATTAAGCTCTCCCTATTCCTCTTGTTTTATTCGTGCAGTTCTGACTTTTCTTTATGGTGCCTGGAATGACGGAATGTAATTAGTCTTCTATAAGAATTTTCCGCTAATTCTTCTGGTTTATGCGTTCATTGAAAAGTTGCTTTAGGTATACGGTATCCTACATATTCAGAAATTCCAAGACTTTTTCTAAACATTCTTTCTTGTATTTTCATTTTACAGCCTCTAATTATATTTTCCGTTGTTTTTATTAATGTTTGTTCATGATGTTTTTATTAATGTTTGTTCTTTTTCTTTGTAATTTTTTTTGTGTTTAATTCGTTGTTAGTTAAGTGATGTTATTTTTTGAGCGAACCCTTCAATAAATTCTTCGTTCCGTCACAGGTTTTTCTCGTGCTTACTTGACTATCTTTATGTCGTCTATTTTGCCGTATTCAAACTGAAATCACTCAAAATAATGTCCTCAAAATTCCGTGAATTATATATATATATATATATATATATATATATATATATATATATATATATATATATATAATATATAAATATACAGGGTGGTCCTTAAGTAATTGTACAAAAAGAAACAGTAGATTCGACACTTTAAAACATTCCGATTTAAGCCAAATTGCTTTAATAAAATGTTGATATTAAGAAAGATACAGGGTGTTAAAGTGCAAATTTAAAATTTTATTTTTCGCTATAACTTTAATGTTTGTAAACATTTATGTATAAAAATTTACAACTGGTTATTTTTAAATATGAGAAATTATAATTTGATGCACACTTTGATGTAACTGATAGAGATAAATTTGCACTTAACTTTTTTGCTCTTTAAGTTACCTGTATTTGGGACAAAAAATATTAAAGATACATTATTTTAACAAAAAAAAAGGTATACCCGTTAATAACTTCAAAACTTAACAGTTTTCGAGATAATCACATTTTACAAATCAGCAGCATAATTCTGATTTAAGGCAATTACAGTAAAACCTCGATATAACGGACTACTTGGGGGGAGGGGGTGTCCGTTAAAGCCGAAAGTCCGTTATATAAAAATATGGTTAAAATAAATCAAAATACTTTTTTTGAGAATATATATGTACACTGTAATTAGATATATATATAAAAAATACAAAATACAAACAAAATTCTATTTAAGTAATTGTCTTCGGACATTCGTCGTGAAGTGACGTTGCTGTGGATATGAACGCGCTTGCTGTCGGTAATCCCGTTTTGAACAAGTTTCGTTTGCACTTTCCATGTTTGCTGTTTTTCTATGATCAACTCCCTAAATACAGTTTAACTATTTGATGAATAATCAATAAATGTTGTTAAATCGTCGAGATGCGATCTTACCTCTGATAACTTCATTTTTAACAGTCTTGTTTTGTTGTCTTGTTTGCTATCTTTACTTCCGTCCTCATTTTTAAGGTTCATAACTTCATCTGCTGTTTCACTTTCAGTCATGATGTTATACCCAGGGTCACCTTCATCTACTTCTAGCGATTGTAAAACATCTTCCTCAGCTACATGTTGTAAGACCTTAAGTTTTGCAAGGTACGTTGCGCTCTTGTATCTTCTGCATGTATTTCTGCAAAATTATTCCCTGATCCATGGGTTAAATAAGCGATATTGTGTTTTTTGGCAAAAACATACACCTGAAGTTTCCATCTTCTGAACGTAGAATATTTCAGAGGCGTGAGCAGGAGCGTTGTCAAAAAGCAATAAACATTTCACCTCTTCTGACGGTATTCCGAATTTCTTCTCTTGAAATTTTCTCACTGAAGGTACAATTTCTTTGAAAAATCAATTTTTGAAAATATCTGAGGTGAACCATGTCCTCTTAGAGCTATAATATGAAAGGGACATATGATGCATTATGTCTTTTAAAACTCTAGATTTACGAGATTTGCCAACCACTACAGGTGTCAATCTATGCAATCCATTAGCGTTAGCACAAAGCAGTGCCAAGATCCTGTCCTTACTGATTTTTCTTCCAGAATCTGATTTTTTATATTTGGAGGCTTGTGCGCTTTCACGCAAAGTACGCCATAACAAACCAGTTTCGTCAACATTGTAAATCTGAGATTCTAATAGCATTTCGTTACTTACTTGCTATATGTGCTACTAATTTTTGCCTAAAATGTTTCTTCTTTTGGTGCAGTTGAAGCTTCGCCGTAAATTCTTTTATTCATGATTCCGTGCCTTTTACGAAAGCGCCAGAGCCATCCATCACTTTCTCTGGTATGTCCATATGATTTGCTAATTTAATTGCAGCAAATTTCAATTCGACTGCTCGGACCACGATCCCACTAGAACGTTGTTGGCCGTACCATTTTAAGATTGCTTCTTCCAGTGAAGTTTCACGAGCCAATTTCATTCGTTTTCCAAGATTGCTATGCTCTCCTACATCACACATGAATGCAAATTTATTTAGTTTGTTTTTGTTTTTTTATGTCCGAAAGTTTGCTTTTTTATGCCATATTGATTACATATATGAGACGCATGTGTAATATTAACAGTATGTTTTTATTTTTTTTTTACATTTGACCGGATTTTTTGTCCGTTATATCCGAAGTCCGTTAAATAGAGGTCCGTTATATCGAGGTTTTACTGCACTACAGGCAACGAAGAAAAAATAGACAAAAATATTAATACTTCTGAATTTTGGTATAAAATACCTTTAACTAAAGTTAATATTTAACGAAATATTAAATAAAATAAATATATCAGCAGAATAATTAATAATAGGTTTTGACAAAATAACAGAATAATAGGATTTTACATCAAACATTTTACGTTTTCTGTTAAATTAAAGTCATAATCAAAACATTTTGTTTACAAACTAAATTAAGAAATAGTTAAACTAAATAACATAACTTTTTGTCAAAGTAAGTTTTCGATATGTCCACCATTTTCTTTAATTCATTTGTCAATATATTCCATAAAAGATCGTCTCATATTAAATAGCATCATTGGTTTTAAAGAAACTGCTGCAGTATTTATTTCTTCCCATAGTTGATTGCGAATGTTTATGGGATTCTTATAGACACGTTGTTTTAATGCGCCCCATACACCAAAATCAATCGGATTTAATTCTGGGCTACGTGGCGGCTATAATGTATAATGGATGAATATATTCTTTTGGATGCATATCCAAATCTTACGGTATATTATGGAACTACATCTTATTTGTCGCAGAAGTTAAATAATGTTTTAAACTGTGATGTATCTCGTTCATTGGTTACTTATATACACACGGAATAACCTATCAATGACATTACTTATTTATATGATTACGTTACAGCTTACGAGTAACTATAATTACATCTCGAACAAATGGACTATTATCATTTACTAACGAACTAATATTATGCTGAACTAAATTGCCTGTGTGTTTAGTATATTTATAACAATATCGGTTATTAGGCCAAGTATGATGTTTTTGTAAAAATGCTGAGTCTTTAAGGTTAGATTTGTAGCATAAGTATTATGAAACAAGACACATATGTGTTATTCAATGCCTGTGCTCTAGTTTATATTTGTCCTAATAAAAATGGGTAAACAATTTACGTATGAAAAATAAGTATTCTTTTTGGATTTTTTATGAATTAATTAATTATATCAATATCTCACCACATTGCCAAGGAATATGACTACCACGACCAATCCAAACCAATCCAACGTTCAGAAAAGTTGTATTTAAGTATGTTCTAACTGCCTTCTCCCTAGAATGTGGTGGTATACCATCTTGCATAAACCACATATTTTGGGTTTTCAGCATTTTACAATAGAGAAAAAGTAATACAACGCCATTATAGAAACTTAAGAAGATGTGATAGAAAAGGGAAATTGTAAACATGATGACGGCCAACGTCTGAATACGGACATGGCATCTAAAGAAGAAGATGAAGAATCTTTTCTCCAATAAGACATTTAACACCCATAACAAAGCATTTTGTGATGGGTGTTAAATTGTGTTACATTATCATCTTTGAGTTGTTTTAATGAGAATAAACTATGAATTATGCTTATCTATAGATATTCAGTGCTTTACCGCATAAATATCAAACTAAGAATTATTATGCAGCTGACTTATATAAAATGCGATTATCTCGAAAATGGTTGAATTTTCAGGTTACTAACAAGTATACCTTTTCTTTGTAAAAATAATGTATCTTTAATATTTTTTAACAAAAATTGAGCTAATTTAAAGAGCAAAAAAGTTAAGTGCAAATTTATGCCACACATGTGGCATATGTGGCGCCCACTATTAGTTACATTAAAGTATGTATAAAATTATAATTTATCCTACTCAAAAGCATCCAACCGAAAATTTTTGTCCAAAAATATTTACAAACGAAAAAGTTATAGCGAAAAATTAAATTTTAAATTTTCATTTTAACACCCTGTATCTTTCTTAATATCAACATTTTATTAAAGCAAGTTGGCTTAAATCGGAATATTTTAAAGTGCAGATCTACGGTTTCTCTTTGTACAATTATTTAAGGACCACCCTGTATATATTTTACATACAAGCTCTACGCTCCCGAAGAAGCTGAAGTTGTTTTCACTTGAAGATCCTTTTTGTGTGGGACATCACACCACTCTGGGTTTGGTTTTACAGTTTCTGGTGTGACTTCGCTGTTTCCACTACTTTTCTCCATTCTTTTCTCTTTGATCGTCCTTTCTATATTTCTAATTTCCATAATCCTTAAGTCTTCTTCCACTTGTCTCCATCTCAGTTTAGGTCTGCCCCTGGTTCTTTTACCTGGTGGTATCCATTTTGTTTTAACTCCTAACGGGTTGCTCTTCTCTCTTCTCATTATGTGTCCGTACCATCTAATTCTTTGTGCTTTTATTGCTCTATGTTCTCTTGACCTATCCATTCTTGTATTTCGTGATTCATCCATTGTCTTGCATCCTCTTCGTTTTCCCTCTTTGGTCCCAGTATTTTTCTGATAATTTTCCTCTGAAAAACTTTCAACTGCTCTTCTTCTCTTGGTGTTACTGTAAATATTTCTGCAGCATATACTACTATTGGTCTTATGGTTTTTGTAGATTTTCATTTTTGTGTTGCGACTTATTTTCTTATCTCTAAACATTTTTTTATTTCCATAAAACGCTGTATTTTCCGCTTGAATTCTTCTTTTCATATCTACACTTTCATTTCTTCTGTTAACTAGTACTCCCAAATATTTGAATGTTTCAACCTCTTCGAAACTTTGTGCATCTATTGTCAGTTCTGTCATTTTTGTCTTCTTTTTCTTTCTTACGTTCATTTATTTTGTTTTATTTTCATTTATTTCCAGTATTTCTTGGAAGGTCTTCTTTAATGCCTTTTTATCTGTTGGTATTATGGTTATATCGTCCGCATATCCCATTTTTCATTTTTATTATTTCTGTTCTTTCTCTTCCGGTGTCTATTATTGTTTGGGAATCTCGCATTGTCATTTCTATCATTCTTATAATTTTATTTGGTATATTACTCTCTTGTAAGTCTTAGAGCATTTTTCATTTTTCTTCTGTTTAGTTTGTCAAACGCCTCTTTAGAGTCTAGGAAAAGTATATGTGTTTCTCCGTCATACTCGTATGTTTTCTCTATCACTTGTTTTAGTGTATGTATAGCGTCTAACGTGGATCTTCCTTTTCTAGACCGTACTGGTAATCTCATAATTATCCATCTAGATGGAAAATTATGAGGGAGATCTATGTCCAGCAGTGGATAAGCGAAGATTGAATGATGATGACTGGTAATCTCCTTTGCATTTTTCTGTATATATTATTAGTCTGTCTCTAATTATACAAATCATTACTTTATATGTTACATTTATACAAATTAATTGCTCGGTAGTTTTTGCATATTCTATGGTCTCCTTGTTTTGGGATTGTCACTATAATTCCCTTATTCCATTCTTCGGGCATTATTTCTTCTTTGCTCCATATATTCTGTATTAGCTCATAAATCCGTCTGTATAGTGCCTCCTCACCGTATTTTATAAGTTCTGCACATATTCCGTCTTCTTCCGCTGTTTTCCCGTTTTTAAATTTGCATATTTTCTGTTTCTTTTCTGTATAGGTTAATTCTTCTTCTTCTTGTTCTGTGTTCGTTATTTTTTCTCTTTGTTCTTATCTATCCGTTTTTTTGATATATTTCTTCGAAATACTTCTGCCATTTTTCTGCTTCTATAGCCATATTAGCTGTCCGTTTTCGGTGACCTAGTTTTAAGTATTGGTTTTGATTTGTCTTTTATTTTCTGTTTCTATCTCGTTTATAATTTCTTCTACTTTTTCTTCTTCTTTTTCTTCTTCTTCCACTGTTACTCCATTTGTTGTTCTTTGAACTACATCTCTGTATTTACTTCTTGTACAAATCTTCTTCTTACTTCTTTCTCTTTCAATTTATCTGCGTCCCATTTTCTCTGTGCTTTTCGTCTTCTTCGTTGTTTTTATTTTACATTTTGTAATTACTAGCATATGATCCAAATCGATGTTGGCCCCTCTGTGAGATCTAACGCCATTTATCGATTGTTTGTGTGTCTTTTTAATCAGTACGCGGTCTATTTGATTTCCCTCCAGACTGCCTGGTCTCATCCATGTTATTTTGTCTATGTCTTTGTATTTATATCTCGTGCTACTTATGTCTATGTTTAATGCCGCTGCTAAAATACATAGTCTTTCTCCATTATTGTTTTTTGTGTCATGTATTGAGTTTGCACCTGCAACCTTCCTGAAACAATTTTATTTGCCTATTTGGGCGTTGAAATCTTCTATAAGGATTAATATATCTTCTCCAGAGATTTTCTCGGCGTTTTCTTCTAGTATTTCATAGAACTGCTGACTGCTGTTTTTTCAAGTCATCATTGTTTTCTGTGGGTGCATAAATATTTATTATGGACAACTTGTTCGGTTTGCTGTTTACTCGTATCTATGATATTCTTTCACTTATGGGTTTAAATTCCATAACTTTATGTCTCATTTCTCCTATCACCACAAATCCATTCCTCCATATCCCTGTTTTTCTTCGCCTGCATACCATACTGTATAATTTTCCTTTTCGATTTTTCCATGTCCCCCCTATCTGGTTTCATGAATTCCTGCGATATCCATCTTGTATTGTTTTAACTGTGTCCCTAGTTCTTCCATTTTTCCTGTTTCCAGCACCGTCCTCACGTTCCATGTTCCAATGTTTTTTGTCATTTTCTTAATTCTTTTTCTCTTTTTTTGTATTTTTCTTGTTATTCTGAATATACCTTGACTCATAATAAAACATGAAAATTTGAGGCCTTATAAAGATAATCAGACAAAAAAACATTCTAACCTGTACAGCCATTTGAAAATTACCCTTTGTTCTCTCAAATGGAATAAACAAATATAATTGTCTAAAAACTTCTTGAACGGTTGTGCCCATCTTTCGCAAATTTAGTAACTACATAAAAACTCACATTATGAAATGTGTTTTAAATGTTTTTATCGTAAATTTTAACAATTACAATTACAATTAGTATGTTTTGTGTAAAACTTGAGGTCGCTGGTTAAATGAAATTAGAATCATAATGGAAAAAAAAATGCAATATTTTGACTGTAAATAAATTGGGGAAAATGGCGAATATTAATTGTGAATAAATTACGTTAATTAGCTGGCTTTACTCATTGCTGTTATCTGTACAAAGAATAGAACTTACCTTTGAAATATTGGTGTATTAATCGTAGCCAGTGGAGTAGAGTTGTATGTAGATGCGCCTTGCAACGCTTAGGGACGCCGAGGCACGATAGGCCGTAACCGATCAACTGAGTGCATTTCGTTCGCTGTCTCGATAGAATTTGTGTATTTCTTGGTATAAAAAATCTGCACCTACAACTTCTAAGGGGTGGTCAACGATTCGTGGGGCAAGTGCATTCCATAAATCAACTCTATTGTAGGGCGCTTTGAATGGCGGTAATTCAACTAAATGGTTACAGGAATATGATACTTTACAGCATTTTCTATGGTTTGCAAGGAATTGACCCAAATAACAAACTTCATTTTTTAATTTTTATAGCGCCTGCAGATCTATTTTATGTTCTGAACTTACAGAAAAATATTCAAAAAATTCTAAAACTTTTCACACCAGCCCTGTGTCTAAAAATTGTTTTGTTCCAATTTTGGAACATGGCCATAAGTATGTAATAAAAAATCTACAACGTCAATATAAACCTAAACATTTAATGATAAAAAAATGTTAACATTTTAAGAGGATTTATATATTTTCTTCATGAAAAGATTTGAAACAATTAAGAGGATGTACATTAATTTTACAAATATCGCATCCAAAAGTTGTGTTTGTTTTAGAAATTTTGCATCTGTGAATCTTTGATATGCAGAACCGACATATTTTGTGAAACAGATCAAAATAATGTTCCTAACTTTGTCTTATTTGGTTTTGTTTGTCGAGAGTTGCGTAGAATTCATCAGAGTTTGATTGCATTTTATTGTGGTTTTGAATTCTATATAAAATCCATGCGTTAGCGATTGAAACAGACAAAAGGTGAACAAAAATTTACCACCAACATTTATTGTTACGCAGTTTGGGTCTATAGCTACCGATATTTCTATCCATTAAATCAGTACCTCCCATATGGGTATAATGCTGCTGAATTGCATAGGGAACATCTACCATTATATTTTTTTTTCTGCTGCAGAATAACGACGTTCCGATTTTGTAGGTTGGTGGCATCTTTCCACTGCATAATGATTATATCTTCATCAGAACTTGTATATGAATCAACTGATCCTCGTAACTAATTTTTTTCATTACATTTTTAGTCAACTCGTATATCCCAATTCTGTTAGCATCTGTACATACCGCCACAAATTGGATGATGTTAGGCATGCGTTTAGTAATAAGTACGAAAATAGAATCATGGCTCCACCAAAAATGTTTTTAATTGTCACGAATATCTTTCGAAATATAATTTGGATCGCCAACCTTCTGAAGGAGAGGATGTAATAATGTGAAGATAACACATTTTGGGAACATACTTCAGCCTAAACGGTGAATTGAATAGGTGGTGGTAGCTTTCTTGGTAATACTTTTAATATTTTTTTGTTTTATGACCCACACTTGGAGCTTTTTTGGGATCGACGTCCAATCTTATTTTCCGTGTAATTTTTTTTAGAATTAGTAGGTTTAATTATCCATGATATCTATTCCCGTTGATATAGTCATTTTCTTTGTTTTGCTGGAACGTGTTTGCGGGATGCTCTGTAAATCGATTGGCTTTTTGAGCTTTGTTTCGAGCCCAATTTCCATCAGTATTTCTGATAGGCGGGTTTGCAATATAGGTCGTGTGGTGGCATTCCAGCGAGAATATTCGCTGCTTATTTCGGCTATTAACTGACTAAAATATTCCCTGATAGATGCATTCTTGATGCGTTGAATTCCTCGTTTGATATATCGTGATACAGTGTTAAATTTATTTTGTACTTAGGATATAATTTTCGTTTTTCAGAATTTAAAAGTCGGATTTTTCTAGATACTTTTCCTTACCTTTCTAGATAGATACCTTTCAGTTTTTCAGAACAATTAGTGCTGTTGCTACTCGTGTTGAATATGTTTTATGTTTGCCATTTTACCCTTGTATTTAATAGATTAGGGTGAGCCTCTCCCTGTATTATTTTATCACTGAGTGTGAAGAGAATCGGGGAATGACTCGAACTCATATCTAAGCTCTACCAAGGCTCAAGAAGTTGAAGATTATATTGTTATATATGTTAATCAAATTTTTTTACAATTGGGACTGGGATCAGCGAACCGAGTATAACATAATATGATCCAGATATTCTAATTTAAGCTGTTTGATTGTACGAACGATCTCACATTCCTTCCCCATTCCACGTAAAACGTTAACATTAGTCACCCGGTTCACCCTTGAAATTCTTAAGACGCACCTGTAACACCGCATCTCGAAGGCTGCAAGTGTCAGAGAGCATCCATGCTTTTATTCCGTACAAGATACAAAAAACATAATACCTGAGGGTGGATACGTTTGTTCTGAGTGGTAAATTATTGCTTCTGAAGATATATTTCATCGTTACAAATGATCTTGTCTTCACTATGCGATGTTTTATTTCGATGGAGTGACACCATTAGCTGTTTATGTGTAGCTATAGACCCTGTCAATTGCTCTCTAAATTATCTTCAAAAACTATTGCGTCGTCAAAACAAATATTTAATGTTATTGTCTTTCTGTAATATTCTCGGCCGGGCTACTCTCAACGTCAACTCGTGAGTTGAGCATACTCCAAAACAATGTGAGAACGGCTAGATTATCCCATGGTCTGGTCGAGGCTGCTGCCGCGGAAAACAACATCGACATACTGGTTACAGCGGAGCCAAACCCAACAGCGTTGAAGAGGAGAGGTTGGTTTGTGGATGAGATTGTCGATGAAGGGTCGGTGTACGAATCTGCAACAGGAAGCTGGGAGTATATGAAATAAAGGCAAAAGAAGGGCATATGATTGTTTGGAAGGAAGAATTGCAGCTGGTGTTCTGCTATCTCTCTCCTAACATGACGGTGGGTGAATACGAGAGGAAGATGCAATAAATATTATCATATTGGAGGTTATGAATATGAGAAGAGAATGCGTGGTGCTGGGAGATTTAACACAAAAGCGACGTAGTGGGAGTCCCCCATCTCTGATACTTGCGGTAGAATGCTATCTGATTGGATGGCTACTTTGTATTTGGTGGTACTGAACACCGGTCTAGAGCCCACATTCGTGAAGAGACATACGGGTACGTACATCGATGTGACCATGGCTACACAGGGAGTAGCAGCAAAAACAAAAGATTGGTCGGTCTTGTCAGACTATACCGGAACGGGACATTGGTACAGCAGATTCTTGATAACCGGAGTACAAACTACTAACACGGTGCGTGCGTGCGGGTCGTCCTGAGTCTGATATGACGATGAGAACGACTGGAAGGCATATGAGGAACTCATTAAATTGAGAGTCGGCACGATGTAGGGTCAAACGCTAACAGTGGAAAACCTGGGACGAATCATGAAAGAAACTATAGAAAAGGTAAGCAGCATGCCATACTGGTGGAGTTCGCATATCGAAGAGCTAAGAGAAGAATGCATAGGCATGAGGAGAAGGATAACGAGAGGGGCAGAGCAGTGATAAACCCTGTTGTCGCCGAGTAAATTCAACACATCGAAATAGTATACTGCGCATGAAAGAGAGAACTGTGTGACAAGGTGGATGACATCTTTGGCCAGGGATACAGGATCGCAATAAAAAAGTTCCATGAGTGCCCCTCATACGAAATGCTACTGGATAAAAAGCTTGAGATAACACGAGAGCTCTTTCCGACCAGCAGATGCCATGGAGTGTGGAGGGACGAAGGAGCTGACCGGGCCTTAGTATCGCCACATATGGCTCCTTCCGTACATCGAGAAGTTGTACGAGAGGATCTGGGCGTCTCTGCAATGTTAGAAATGCAAGTGGAAAGTGCAACACTCTGCAGTGGAAAGAGGTGGTGCGAATATTGGAGGAGAGAGAGTGTCTTGGATATCTGATGAATGTGGTGGCGAAATATCTGTCCTAGAGAAGAAGCAAGAGTCCCACAGGGATTGGTCTTGGGCCGGGCGCTATGGAATATGGCATATGACGTCATGAACTGCGAATACGGAGTAAATGTAACTCCCTTCGCCTTTGCGGATAATCTCGCTGTGCTGGTATTAGCGCGGGACCAGTCGGCTCTCCGATTTCGGTTAAGGCATACGGGCAGCGCTGTGATGGACTGGATGACAGATCACGGACTGAACTTGCGGCCGAGAAGAGCAAAGCCATCATTATGAAGAGTAAACGAAAAAGACAAGGGATGGAACTCCAATGTGCAGGGGCACGGCTGATATCAGAAAAATGCGTCAATACGCTGGTTGTTGTGCAGTCAGTCGTCCTTTACGCGGAACCAGTCTAGAATGGGGTGGTAGAGATGCCGACCTGCAAAGGGCTCATGATACGAGTGGACAGAGCTACTCTGTTGCAAGTAGCAAGCTCCTACAGGACTGTATCTGCTGCTGCTTTGTGGAATATCACGGGTTATGTTCCTCTGTATGTGTTAGCAGTAGAAAGGAGACATCTCTTTGAGAGAGCATTTGACTATAGCCATAAGAAAAGAAAAAAGGGAAAGATAAATGGAAAGATGGCAGGAAGAGTGGAACAGCACGAAAGATGTTGTCCAGTGGACTAAGATGCTGATCCCGAGCCTAAGGGACTGGGTGGACTGGACAGGCGACTGAATTACTTTCTGTCGTAAGTGCTTACAGGACATGGGTGTTTTAGGGCATATCTCTGTAAGTTCGGAAAGAGAGAGAGACAAATGCCTATACTGTGAATACTCTGACACTGTTTAACAGATTGTGTCTCATCAGTTCTCTCCCGAGAAGTGGTTGGAGGTTTCCACGGTATAAAGACCTTGATACTGTCAACACCCTGCTCTCTCGTGTTCGTGAGCTCCAGATAAGTTTTGATGGAATTCCTCATGTGTCGGTTATTAATTTCGGACTGGTAATTTCAGTCCGGATGGGTCTTGAACGACCCTTCACTACGCTGCTAGCTTTTCCTTAGTTTGCTTGTCATTTTTTTGTGAACAAGTTTTGTTAGTTTTTGAATATTTCTTAGAGTTCCTCGTTTTTTTTCTTGTTATTAATTTAGTTTATTCTGCTCCCACGAATATGGGAGAATAAAGACCTACCTGGCTCAAACTTCAGCAGAAGTTTAAGTCAACAAAATGGTACGTTGACGCAGTTACCTACAGTCAACGGAAGATTTGATAAAAACTAATCTTGCTATAAGGCAACACTGTATAAGTGTTTTAAATCTATTCCAATATAAATTTTTCCATTGCTATTTGTTTTCTATTATGATAACTTTCCATTGATAAAAATAAATACTTGTTTCAAATTATTTTTAAACTCCAAATATTTATCTAGAAACGTAATGACTCCAGTAAAATATTTTATAGAAAAGGTTTATATCGGAACTACCACCCGCCGTTTGTGGAATTCTAATGTAAATATATGTTCTAAATATCGATTTCGAGGTCATTACAGTCTACTAAATTAGTCAGTTGCATCCTTTTCCCTATTTTCAGCCACACAGTTTCTTATTTTGTTCTTAACAGTTGCATCTTGCATCTTTCAAGTAAAAAGTATGAATTTATGTACCATGAATGAAATTCTATCTACAAGGCACATTAGTGGTGGGCTCATGTCGGATGGCATTCTTCGTTTTTTGTTTTTATTCAATTTTATCTCTCCTCTTTCCCCTGTCATCTTCCTTTCTTTCATATTTTTCGTGTTTTTTTTTTGTCTTAAGAGGATTGTTCAATAACTATATAATCTATCAAATAAAACAAAAAGATTTTGTGGTATCATACATAATACACAAAACAATCAGAATTTGATACCATCCTGAGGGTACAAGCATCACCCTCACAATTTTCAACTAAAAGCATGGCTATTTGCCTACAAGATTGAGACAACTAAGTCACCCATCAATTTGGAAAACAATAACTGGCTAACAACAGACTACATTATAATGCACAGCCTAGGTTTGGCGTGATTGGTTGGTGGGTGGGTCCCAATTTAAAAATTGGCGGGTTTCATGTTTATTAAAATGATAATTGAGGTATTGTGACACAGTATATCGCTAAAGAATTTATTAGCAATATACAGAGTAGCAATATACTGTGGTATTGGTACAAAGCGGATGATATTCACATTTTAGGATTAAGCTGGCTATTACAGTTTTATTAGAAATGTAATTATTTTTTCTTTTGAGATTATGTAGGTAAAATTAAATTCTGACTTGTGTTTTTTTTATTTTGATATGCTAGTGATGCTTTTTTTATTAGATATATAAATATTGTTTTAATTTTTTTGATTAGGTATTTTTTTTTATTAAGATTTAGAGGTTCTTCTTATGATTTTTATTTCTAGAACATTCATTAACATTATTATTCTCGTTAGCTTTCTCTATGTGGGATCGGCTTCTCTAATTATTTTCCTGTAAACTTTTCTGTTCTCTTCCAGGGACTAAGTACCTCTCCGCTTTTTCTCTGAGATTATGGTTTTTCAGAAACATGCAATTTCTGTTCATCCCCTTTTTTACTGCCCTACATTCAGTACCATACATCATAGCTGGTCTAAAAGCAGTCCTATACAATTACCTTTTAGTTTTCTTGGTACCTTTTTTATCACACATCATTCAATTTGCCTCTTTCCTTTACCTTTAATTGAAGTATGATAAATAAAACGATAATACCGATCCTAAAAGCCGAAAATTATCATCTTTTGTGAGTTCTTGTCTATTCAAGCCAACTACTCTATCTGGACTTGAAATATCATCTTTAAAAGAATATTCTAAATATTTTGTTTGTATCCAACTTAATTTTAATCATTTTTCATGAAGGACTTCTCTCCGCTACTCTATAGCAAGGAGGTTCAGTTGTTATCTAATCCAGCACAAATGAGAATAAATATGGGCGAAACCCGAATGAAGCCCTATTTTCACACAAAATTGGCCAGTTTCACCTACAATTGTATCGTTCTAACACATTAATAGTTATTCTAACTATATATAGTAGTTCTAACACTATTATAGTTGTTACTTGCTTATACTCCACTCACATATTCAGCCGGCACTCCTTTCCTACTAAATCTCTGCCACAGTAGGCTTCTGATAACTTCATCATGTGTTTTCTCAAGATTAATAATACTATGTGCAAGTCTATCTCTTTCACTCTAAATTGTTAAATTAGCTGTTTTATAATAAAAATTGCTGATGTAGACCTGCCTCCTTGCATAAATCCAAATGTAGGATAATAAAAAGATATATTGTGAATCGAGTACTATGAAAAATTGTCATTGTCAACAAAATGAAGCAGAGGTTTACTGGAAATAACTATTGCAAACCAAATAAAACTCTAAACAGCTATGTTTAAAATGTCTTTATTCTTTATTAAAAATCTGGGAAATCAAAGGAGGGGGGCCGTTATTGGTGCAATGGCGAAGGAAAGCCCTCTAAACCTCGCCTAGGGCCCAGTACATCCCGATTTAAAAATACAATTCTAATATAAAAGCCTACAAATATAACATTATAACATCATTACTTAACACAGCTTTAAAATTCAGGCCTAAACTAAGCATTTATACATATATTTTATGAAATTTTACTACATATATTACTAATTGTCGCTGGATTTGACCCTCGGGAATGAGGGAAGGTAGTCCAGTCGCACTATCCATAGCTATGTTGGACCGGAGCATATAGGGATCACGGTCCGTGGACATATAGGTTATATATGAACCCTAGCTAGCGGGAAAAATACCTTTATTAAAATACAATTAAATGTTTATTACAAGTAAGAATCTGCATTAAAAGTTGATTAGTATTATAACTAAGAATCTACAAAGAAAGGGGTTAGATATCTTAATACTAAGAATCTGAAAATAAAGTGTTAATTAGTCTTAGAACTAAGAATCTGTAAAAGAAGGTCTTTAGTTATGACACCTAAGACTAATTAATGCAAAAAGCAAAAAAAAGTAAAATTTGAAAAAAGTCCTAAAAATTTTGGGAAACAAAAGTTATTTAAAATTGTCAGATTTTCCTGAAAATGCGAAATTTGTGTCTGTCGTAGTACCTCCGGGACTAATCAACAAAGACATGCAACAAAATATAAACAAATAAAAAGTTATTCACAAATTTCGTATTAAAAATTTCCTAAGCCAAAAAGACCTGAAAAGTAAAAATAATCCTAAGTTATTTTTATAGTAAAAACGTTTCAAAGTCCCAAAACAGTATATAAATATCAGAAAAATAATCTAAGTTATTTTTAACCTGAAAAAGAAATAAAATATTCGAAATATTTTCGAAGTCCCTAAAAGAGAAAATAATGTTAGCAAAATACGTCTAAGTTATTTTTGTGCTGAAAATATTTCAGAGCCCCAAAAGATAAAATAAATATAAAATTATTATAATTTTTCTAAGTTAAATTAAAAACCTAAGAGAGATACCTCAATTATTGTCATTTTAATAAACATGAAACCCGCCAATTTTTAAATTGGGACCCACCCACCAACCAATCACGCCAAACCTAGGCTGTGCATTATAATGTAGTCTCCTAACAACAACTACTGGTTATAATAACACCTCATTATTTTAAAATAATCTTTTTTTAAAAACGATTTCCGGAGTGGAAACAGAAATATCAAACATATTTAAAAATGTAATTATCATTACAGTCAACTGTGGCTTAATGCCATATAAAGATATTATTTAATCACTCTTTTTAATATAGTCTTATTCCGAACACACTTTTCGTGACCTTATTTGGGATATTTTATTGAATAAATTATTAAGACTCTTTTGGAAGACCACTCGAGCGAGAAAAGAACAAGTTTTCGGATGAAAAGGAAAGAATTCGCCAAGTAAAAGTTGTTTGAAAACGTAAACTAAGGATCCGAAATGTTTCAGAACAGCTTCAATCGAACTGTCTTGGAAAGAACACAGATAATTCGGGTTATCTGGAAGAAAGACCTCGATCGAACTTCAACAATTTACGAACTGAACTTGTAAGGTAGCGGAGTCATTTTACCGAATAAGCTTCATTTTACTACGAGGACTTTAAGAAAAATACCGAGTCCTAACAAATGTTTGTTCAACAATTTATATATTTTTTTAATATAGAGAATTCTATTTGTCTATGAATAGTACAGTATTGTGATTACATACTTCTTTATTGTCACTAATAGTCCAGAGACGAAAATGTCACTGAACTTCTAAAAATCATACGAACAAGCTGAACTTTGTCGAATATGTCAATTTTGGGACCCCAAAAAAGTTGCAAATAAGTTTGCCACCCTCTTTCCTAGGCTTCCCCTAATACCAGCCCATCATGTTATTTATTATAAGTTCAACGGTCGTTTTGCTGGGGATTATTTTGAGAAACATAGATTTTTTTTCTTAATTAGATGGCTTTGGTAAAGACCAATTCATCATCAGTGGCATTACAGCTCGTTATGAGCCAAAGCCTTCTTCAGAACAATCTTCCATTCGCCCCTGTCTCTGTCAACTCTTCTCCATGCTTTAACTCCGATGGATTTTAGATCATCCTCTATGTTATCTTAATACCCAAGTTTTGGTCTTCCTCTAGCTCGTCTTCCCACTGGTCCTCTTCGGTCGAAAATTTTCCTGATCGTTGCATCTTCATCTCGCCTAATTACATGTCCTATCCATCGAAGGCGTGCTAATTTAATACATTTTACAACGTCAGGTTCCCCAAAACTTCTGTATAACTCAAAGTTGTAGCGCCTACGCCACAAACCCTGTTCTTGGACTCGTCCATATATTTTCCTAAGAATTTTTCTCTCGAAACGTTAAAGCAATTCTTGGTCGTTCTGTGTAAGTGACCACGTTTCTGACCCGTATGTTAACACTGGCCTTATTAGTGTTTTATATATGGTAACTTTAATTTTTCTGGGTAGTTTTGGGGCCATCTGTTTCCCCAAGCCATAATAGCACTTATCGGCAAGCACTATTCTTCTTTTAATTTCTTTGCTGACATTATTGTCTTTGGTCAGCAGCGAGCCCAGGTAGACGAAGGTGTCCACACCTTCCAGTTCCAGATCATCAATTAATAGTCTAGGTATCTGGTTGCCCGATCTAGTACAATACATATACTTGGTTTTCTGTGCGTTTATTTTTAATCTCATTCTCAGTGCAGACGCCCTTAGTGATCGAAATGCTTCGATCAGAGATGATGATATAATTGATCAAACTTTGGTTTGGACCAAAGGTGGTCTTCAACTTTGCAGTAAATGACCCCAATTCTGAACCAGCCTTTAAATTAGAACGTAAGCTGCAGAACTGCATGTCAGGATATCGTGAGCTACATAAAAAATTATTAGCATCATAATCGCAAAGTTTAATGAACCTCTAAAGTAATAGTAATAAACTGATTACATTCTCAGAAAAAGAAGTGCTACACAGAACGAGCCACTACATAAACTGTTACAAATACTTAAAAAGCACTAAGTATTATAAAAAATCCTTGGTCTAATTAATGTTTCCCTTTCTTTTTGAATTATTTTAGAAATGTAATCTTGAAAAAATTATTAAAAAAAAAATGAATTTTGATAAATCATAAATAAATTAGATTAGCAACCAATAGAAAATGACAAATAACCCTCAATGTAATGAATACCAACTTCTGGTATGTATTTTAATTTATTTTTGATAATTATATTGTCAACAATAAAATTTTGTTTATAGATCAGTTACTGAGGGTTTTTACCTCCGACTTCTTTATAACTGAATCGATTCATTTGAAATTTTGTGTGTAAATAATTACTCAAGGAACAAAAGTTATATAGTGCCGATGTGCGTTCCACCCGGGGGTGTTTGCCACCCCTTTTCGAGGGTGGAAATTTTTTCACTCAAAATAACCACGCTATTCGATAGAAAGACAAATTTCAAACAAAAAATGTAGTAAACATTTTTTTCGCTAGATCAATACTTTTTGAGTTATTCGCTGTTGAAAAGTGTCATTTTTCGTTAAAAAAAAACATGTTTTTCAAAGGTTTTTTAAGAATAGTTCTGAAACTAATAGATTTGTCAAAAAAAGTGTAACGACTAAAATTAAAGCTCATAAAAAAACAAAAAGATTGGCTTTTTAATGAATATTTTCAGTTCAATATTAACTGAGTTATGGCTGTTCAAAGAAGGTTTGTTTTTGTCTTTCAATACGAGTATTTAACGTTAAATAACGGAAAACGGGTACATTTTTCGACAAAAACTCATATAATATTTTTAAAAGAGCTTGAAAAGACCTTTAAAATGAGTGGTGGTAAAAGTCCTTTGCACTAACTGTACGTGAGATACGATCAAAAAAACGAAGGGTTTCTCAAATTTTTGTACAAAAAAAACGCAATAAAACTAACTTTATGTTCACTAGGATTGAAATCAATTGTTTTCCTTATAAAATTCACTTTATTTTAGTGTTTTTTGTATGATCCAAAAGTTTAGCCACTTTAGAATACCCAGTTTTTGAAAAAAGTATGATTACATTTTGTTTTTTTTTTTGTAAATGTTAAAAAAAAATCTTTTTTTTATAATAACTTCAAAACTATAAAAGATACGTAAAAGATAGCACAATACAAAAAATAGGTTTTTTACAAAAATTTTCATTTTTTAATTTTTTTTGTAGTTTAAAAAATAACGGAGATATAGTTGGTTGAAGTTTGTTTTATAGCGCATGAACCACTGGTCTCCGACCCTTTGACCCTTCACCCTTTAAACATGAATGACTTTAGATTGTTTTAACATTCCTATACTTATAGCCCGTTAAATTACCTGTAAAATCGGTTTTTTATGCATGTTGTAGCATCAAAATTAACCGAGTTATTGTAAAAAAAAGTTGCGGATCAGCGTGTGGCTGTCGGAGGCTGGGATTATTTGGCAATGCAACATGCGGAACATGCTGTAGTGACAATTGCCAAAATTGTCCTCCAGTAAACGAAGACCAATTGGACGGCGAAAATTATGATTCCGATGATGAATAGATATTCATTTATTTTATACCTCGTTTTATATAAATATTATTTATTTTTAGTATTTTGAAAAATAAAAAAATTGTAATATATTATAAACTAAATTTTTTCTATTTATGTCCATGTCTAAGCTAAGGATTTAAGGATTTTATTTTCATCAAAAGGGGTACTTGTAAGGGTTGAAAAAAGTAGGCTCATTTTATAAGTAAAAAATTAATTTTTGTCTACAAACAATGCACTCAAGAAATGTTTCAGACCAATAAAAATATATTAAATTAATTTTTTAAAAAAGGGGTTGGTTGTGAGGGTTGAAATGTTGAAATTATAATAAAATGTCATTTTATAAGCATGAAATTAATTTTTGTTTAATAAAATGCACTCAAGAAATGTTTCAGACCAATAAAAATATATTAAATTAATTTTTTAAAAAAGGGGTTTGTTGTGAGTGTTGAAATGTTGAAATTATAATAAAAAGTTATTTTATATGCAAAAAATTAATTTTCGTTAAATAAAATACACTCAAGAAATGTTTCAAACCGATAAAAATATTTTTTAATTCATTTTTAATTCATTTTTGTCATAAGGGTGGTTGTAAGGGTTGAAAATTTCCAACAAATAAAATATTATTGTATAGCTAGGGTATTAATTTTTATTTGTATTTAAATACATAATTGAAATGTCTCAAGCTGCTACGACTTTTTTTTCATATTATTTTTATAAAAAGTATTAGCTTTTAAGGGTTTTTAAAGGGTTTTAAGGGTTGAAAATTGTGAATAATTAATTTTCATATTAGAGAACACATTACAATATTTACCTTAATGCGAATAAACAAGATTTAAGTGCATAAAATAATTAAATCCGTGTTTTACCCAGTTTCTTCAATAAGGGGTAGTTTTCACCCCTTAAAAACAAAAAGCGCACCTAGAGCGTATATAACTTTTGAAGTGGAGGGTAAGATAAGCTTTATTTGAAATTTTCAAAGAAATCGATGCAGTTATAAAAAATTCGGAGGTATTACCATATTTTAATCCTCAGTAACTGGATTTTTAATATTCTTTTTTATTTTGGTGGTTTTATAAATGAATTATAAAGAAATAATATAATTATAAATTTTACTTATATTTTGAATTTCTGATCTTTTGTTTAAATTATTATCACTCTTGCTGATACAAACCATTTCTAAAAAGGTCCCTTTGAATTTATTATCTTCATTACACACAATTTTAATGTTATCAAAATCCATGAAAATGATCTTTGTCAATTACATGCTCTGCCAAAGCACAAGATGGTTTTGTTATTCTACAATCACTCTTGTGGGAAATAATACGATTTGATAGATTTCTCCCGGTCTCACCAACATACACAGCTTCACACTGATTCCAACTAATGCTATAAAATATACTAGGTACATTTGTTTTATCTAATCTATCTATTATAGGATATTTAGTTTTAGAATATAAAGATCAAATAGTTTTGATATTTTTTGTTGCTATTTTTATATTGTCAATAACTTTTAGTATTTGTATTAATTTAGATGTTAATGATGGTATATAAGGTAGTGAATGATAATAGATGTTCTTATTGTTGGCTACAATGTTCTGAGATTTAGCAAAAAATAACCGTATTAGAAAAAAGCATCCTATGTAGTATATTTGGAGGATAAGAGTTCTCAATTAAAATAGTTTTCAACAATTGAAGATCTTCCTGTAGGTAATCTGGATACTCTGGAAGTTAGAAAGGGAGCATATTAACTTGGGAAAGGATCACTACAGGAAATATAATATATACTCTCTGGAAACCTCAGAGTCTTCTAACATTATTGCCACAAATTGGTCGCATTGCTCCCAACAATCAAATATTTCCCCCATACAAATCCACCCGTCCAACTAATTATTCAACGAAACCCGTAGAAGTTAATAATTGTATCTCAAGCTCTCACAGGGCAAGGATTGGAATTTCGTTGACATATGGCCCTTAAATTTTCGGTATTGCGTCGCGTCGTTTGGATAGATTGCAACAAATCAGTGCCTCAGTGCTTTGTTTGTCTTCATTGGATTAACATCCCTAAATGAAGCCAAACGTCCGTTTTAAATATCTAAATCTTCTTCTTCGAATATGAACAGTATTAACTGCAGTTATGAATCTGCTTACAAAAAATCCATTGAATAAACCAACCATTGGTCAGAAGAATACGTCCAGGAGAAAGAAAAACATCTTGATTTTAAGACCTGAGACAGTAGTATATACAAATACCCGCATCGCCTTTCCGAGTAGCAGTAATACTTTGATGATCGACAATATATTAGGAAATTTCTTCACTATAAGAAAGCGAATTCTACACCGGCTCTACTGCTTATAATTACCATTAACTATTAAACAAATCGTTTACTTTAGTAGATTTCGTATATAATATATAATCTCTACGCCAACACCCGCTAAACCTTTTATTTGGAAAAAGAGAAATCAAACGATTTATACCTGGCGAAACCGAATTCAAATTTTTACCACTGTGCCTTCTAAAACTTGCAAAGCAAACATCTTGATAAATTACTCGGCAAGGGAATCTAAAAATTGTATTCCACATGCCGTTCATCATGGTCAAAATTCGTAGTGAATTCAGTTTCTGGTACTCCAAACGGAGTAAAGTAATAAAACATAATGACGGTATTAGATTTTTGTTTCGATACAGGGTAGCGACAAGCCGCTTATACGTATTTCGACCTCTTTAGGTCTTAAGTTAGTATTAAATATTGAGTAAATTATGACGTACATATACAACATCGAGAATATACTACATATTGAGTTGTAAGTTATGAACTACTAACACCTGTATATCTTTCTTTTTCTTCAGGTACCATCTCCGCTACGGAGGTTGGCAATCATCATAGCTATTTTAATTTTTGAGGCAGTAGCTCTAAAAAGTTGTTTTGTGCTGCATACAAACCATTCTCTCAGGTTCTTGAGCCATGAAATTCGTCTTCTTCCGATGCTTCTTCTGCCATCTATCTTTCCTTGCATTATGAGTCGCAGGATGCCATACTTCTCGCCCCGCATCACATGTCCGAGATACTGTAGCTTTCTTTCTTTAATTGTTAGTTCAACTTCCTTCTCTTTACCTATTCTTCTCAGTACTGCATTGTTCGTAACTCTATCTACCCAGGAAACCCTCATAATTCTTCTATAGGTCCACATTTCAAAGGCGTTAAGTCGTCTCATTGGGTCTAGATTTAACTTCTCTGTATATCTTATTAACTCGTTTTCATCTATTGTCATTTTAGAGAACTGATGAAGCCTTAGAAATATAAGGCGAAACGTCTTCTTTTTTTTTCTTACTTTTATAAATATATACATACAAAGATTTTGTGATTGGTCATTTCTACCGGAATCTCTGGATTTCTTATTGTCCACGATTTAATATTCTAGCAGCTTATTTTATATCTTTTTTTCGTGCACATTTATCTTTATTACGTATATCATACCTTAAATATCTGGTATGTACCATTAAGTACGTAAGCAGTACTGTGTGCCTTACTAATTGTAGTAAAATTTTCATTTTCAAGGCGAAATCAATTAAAAAGTAGATAAGGAACGATTTAATACTAATTTTCACCGTTCACGCCGAAAACCTAATTTGTTATGCATGCACTTGAGTAATATAATTTTAAAAGTTATCCATACTGTTGTTACATGTTCTTCTTTTTAACTTTTAACTAATTTTTCTGTGCTAGTGCGTTTAAAATATTATGAGTAAAAAATATATTTTGTGATCGATGTAGATGTATCTGAAAAAAAAAGTTTTCGTTTAATCTTAGGAGGAATTTCTTTCGCATATCGGGTAAGTTTTATGGCTTGGGCTTGTTTTTTATTTACAATCCATGAAGGTGAGAGGCTATAAAACTTTATTATCATATTTTCGCGGTCTTCAACTCGTCGCTTTTTATTTCCACTTTAAGTTTAAATTTTTTAACGTTAGGCAAAACTAAGAACGTCGGAATTACTAGATTAATGCTTGTCTGCCTCTTTTTTCTTATCTTTTCATCTCATATTCATCCACTCCTGGACGCATCCGAGTTCCTTTAATGTCCTCTGTCGTCCATAAGTTGATAAAAATTTATCTTAGGTGTCACTCAATTTTGTTATCATTTTGCTGAATAGCTAAGTGAGACAGAAGACAATAGTTAAAATAACTTAGTTAGTTAATAAAATTCTAATTATATAATATAACTCTGTAATTTTCTATTTGTGTCATCTTTTTTAATAATAATATAACTTAATATCATCATCATCATTATCATCATTCTGGCTGTACAACCCTGCGTGGGTTCTAGCTTCCTGAATAATTTCTCTCCAGTCGCCTCTATCCATCGCCTTTCCCCACCAAGCACGTTTTCCCATATTTCTCATGTCTTCATCGATGTTATCAAGGAACCTTGTTCTGGGTCTTACTTTTCTTCTCTGGCCAATGGGTCTATCAAAGAGTGTTTTTCTAGCTGGGTCATTTTGTTCCATCCGCATTACATACCCTTTCCATCTTAGTCTACGTCCTATCTTAATTATTTTACGATATCTGGTTCCTGGTATATTCTATAAAGTTCGAATATTCGCTGGTGTTTATTATTAAACCCATTTTTATAGCTAATTCTTCTAATGCTACATTCGCCTGTCTTACTGCGTTTTCGTTCTCCCAACAATATTGATATCATCAGCATAGGCAAGGATTTGCACTGATTTATTATATATTGAACCAATGATTGTGATTTGTGACATGCGTATTACTTTCTCCAGAACCAGATTAAACAGTATACTGAAGAGAGGGTCTCCCTGGCGCAGCACGTTATTTGTTTTAAAAGGTTCAGACAGTTCCCCCTGAATTCATACTCTACATTCAACTTTTTCAAGAGTTAGTTTTGTTAAATTTACCAACTGATTTGTTATATCTAGCTCTTTCATTGCTTTGAACATTTGTCTTCTATTCACAGAGTCGTAGGCTGCTTTGTAGTCTATAAATACGTGATGAGTAGAGGAGAAGGTGCGAATATGGCCCCTTAATTTGTTTTTCGACTAGAGATTATAAACAATCAACATCTTTAAATTTAAATTTTCGTCTACATAACTATTAGTCTAATACTAATACAATATTATTAAAAAATATAAAAAAAAATCAAGATCTAACATAAAAAAATATTATTCTTGTCAGTATCTAGGATACTGTGAAAAACAAAAACGTCACTCTAACATGGCCCCCAGGAGGCCATATTAAAGGAATACAAAAATCTATCGGCAGAAATCGCAGATATAATGTTCAGTTTCTGCACCGGCACATTCATTGTGTGCCCACAAAAGACAGCTTTGACACTGAACCCAAGATTCCCCTCTGCTATTACTTGAATAAGACTCCTCGCAAAAGATGCACACGGCGTCGTCGTTATCAGGAATTGAACCCTGTGAACTTAGTTCGGAATCTGTATCCTCTTCAATATTGGTAAGATCACTTTCTTCGGTGTCAGAATCTTCGACGGTAATACGTTTCCGAACTTTCTCTTGGGCTTTTTTTGCAAATTTGATCTCGTCCTCGTCCCCTTCCTCATTCTCTTCCGCGTCCACAACTCTGTTTATGGTTTTCAGTTTTCTTAAGAGATTGTTCTAATTCAAATTTATAAGGCGATGATGTAATTACAGTGGCTTTTGTTGATTTTCTTCCTCGATTTGAGGTTTTTATTTTAGGCTTGGGTATTGGTGAAATAGAAGACAGAAGGCTTTATAGTAAGCAGTCTTCCATGCTCGTTAGATGATTTGGTTTGAAGAGATACTGAATCTGATGTTGACGTGCTTGGAGTACATGACTTCAGTTGAATTGAGGATTCAGAAACAGTGCATGAAGTGGGTTGGAGAGACGATTCTACAGTTACTGTAGCAGTTTCGACAGACAGCGTAGGTGGGTTCATCATCGGAGAAGTTGTACTCGATGATATATTTTTCTCTTCCATTTGAAGCGATTGTGACTGCTAGAAAATCAGCATCCTGAAAAATTTGAGCATTGAAGGGATATATTCCAGTCGCTCTAAAACCATTTACTGCGATCTCAGCTGTTGCACATTTTAAGTAAGCTTTACCCAATAACTCAGCAATATCATGAGGCTTAAGCATTCTGTCAGAATGTAACAGAAATTTTCTTATTTTCTCACTATAATGAGATTTAAGTGCACCCATAAATGTTTTATCAAGCGGTTGCAGCTTGTGCGTAGTATGAGGAGGCAAGCTCATAATGGTGACATGCTTTTCACGAGCAACTTCTAGAATATCAACATTACGAGTGTGGCTATAATGTCCATCGAGTATAAGGACAGGAGAATCCTCTGTTGGATTGGTCTTTGATACAAAATGACTGAACCATTTAGAAAATAAATTGGTTTGTATCCAACCAGAAGGGTGTACTTTTCCGATTGCTCCTGGCGGAACCTCTTTCATTAATACATCTGTAAAAATTTTTCTTGGAAAAATTAACATTGGTGCGATAAAAGTTCCTCCTGCGCTTATTGCGCACACCAACGTCACTAAAGACCCGGGTTCAGCTGCAGTTAACGCCCCTATTTGCCCTTTACCTTTTCGTCCTATTACTTGCTGTACCTTTGATTGCACGATTGTAAGTCCAGTTTCATCTACGTTATAGACACGGTCGGGAGAATAATTTTTTCTTGCATATTCTACCTCTAACAGATAAAAAAACTCCTTAACTGCTGGGCGATTGAATCCTTGCACTCGAGCGTAAGATGTTCCCATTGGTTTTCTGAGAAATAATTGCTTTCTATGTCTATTTAAGAAATGGTCGAGCCATGCTCTACCTGCTCTTTGCCTTGAATTCTTTTCTGTTGATGTTAACTTTCTTATAGAATACTCCGAATTCTTTCTCTCTGTTGAGGTTTTCTATATATTTAAGTTCCTTATTTAAGTGGTTTCGTTTTTTTCTTTTGTGTATCCCCTTTTCTTTTCTTCTCTTTCTCTGGTAATTCTCTACAGTTGTTCTAGTTCGTCGGGTAAGTATATGTATGTGGGCTTAGTATTTTTCTTTTGTTGCATTTCTGCATTCATCGTCAAACCAATGATTTTTACGGGCACAAATTTCTGTTCCTATTTCATCTTTCGCTGCTGCTTCAATGTCTTCCTTTATTCTGGTCCAGTAGGCGTCTATATCTGTATGGACTTCTTCATTTACATTTTGATTCCTGTTGGTGATGTTTTCCGAGTACCGTTCTGAAATTGTCGCATCTCTCAGCTTTGGCACATTTAATTTTTTTCTATCTATTTTATTTTCTTTACTGGTGTTTGAAATTCTAGCCCTCAATATTGAGATCACTAGGCAATGATCTGATTCTATGTTTGCGCCTCTATAGTTTCTGAAGTTTATTACGTCTGTTCCATGCCTTGAATCTATTAAGATGTGATCAATCTGACTCGTTGTTCTTCCATCAGGACGGGTCCAGGTTACCTTGTGTATGTTCTTGTGTTCAAAATAGGTGACTAGGTGATAGAGACTGCCATATTGAGTGCTGCTGCTAAGTTTATCAGTCGTAATCCATTATCGCTACTGATGTTGTGTAGGCTATGCTTTCCTGTCGTGGGCTCTTGCTCTTGAAAGAATTTTCTTTTTAAGCGCAAATAGCACATTCTTTGACTGTCGGCTTCAAAGTCAATAATAAGGCCTTCTGTTCTTTAGTTTACAATAAATCCCACCCCATCCATGTGTTGGCTTTCATTGCAGCTATAATATATGGAATGGGTTCTCTTGTCAAGAGTGCCCATATAACTTAATATTCTACTCCAAAAAGTGAAAAGGATCTTGGAACATTAGAAGCATGTACTAACCAGACGACGCAGCACATATTATTCAAGAAATGAATAGAATCAATATTTTAGGGTGCAATGAAGTTTGATGGCCGAATTCTGGTTGAGTCATGGTTGAGCACCATTATATGTTTCTGGCAGTGAGAACCGACACAAAATTTAAATTGCCTAGTTGTTATAGTAAAAAAAGAAATAGATGTATCCATATCGGATAGAGATAACCTTTTATAATTCACCACTAAAATGTTGGCTATAAGCTGACTATACTCTGCTGAGATTTGACAGCTGACAGTTTTACTGCATAAGTTCACTTAATATTGCTTTTCGTCGCTAATAGTACAAAACTCTAGCCATTCTACACGTTATGTTTAAAGGTATAAAAGGAAAGAAATGTACATCTTAACTTAAGTAATTGACAATGAGATTTTTTATAACGATTTGAAAATTTAATTCTTTCAAAAAAAGTTGAGGTCTTCTGAATAATCATATTTTATACCTGAACAGATTATGTAGGTATCTACATTATTTGTTTATTAAAATTACTGCAACATTTGAGGCAAGACTATTTCAAATTATTTTAAAATTCTTCGTCATTTGGGGTTTATCAGCTTTGTCATAAAAACTGTGGTATCAAGAACAGAAAATTTTTATCATACTTTAAACGCTTCTCTAAAACTCACAAAAACCTATGAACTAAATATCATCATGGGCGATTTTAACGCCAAAATAAGAAGGATATAGTGGAGAACTGTGGTAAGCTACAGTTTCGGAACAAGAAATAAAAGAGTGATCCTTTTTGTAGGTAGGATATGGGTAGAATTTCACTAATATGGGAAGAGGCTCGTAGAAAGTCCATCATTTTAGCAAAATTATATTTATTCTCAGATGTCTTCTCGGGTAATAATATTTCACTTTTCATTTCTTTGATGTTAGCTGTACCCCTGCACATTGGAGTTCCATCCCTTGTCTTTCCCGTTTTCCTTTTAGAATGATGGCTTCAGCTGTGAGTTCTAGTCTGTGATCTGTTATCCAATCTTTCACAATGTGGCCCGTATCCGGCTCGTCCCACGCTACTATCAGCACATCTATATTACCCGCAATAGCGAAATAGGTTATACCTTCTCTATATTCGCAGTTCATGACCCCGTCATATGCCAGGTTCCATAGCGTCGGACCCAAGACCGATGCCTGTGGGACTCCAGCCGTTACACCAACGAGCGTGCCCTTCTTAACCATGATCTTTCTCTCGAAAAGATATTCCATCATTACATTCATCAGATAGTTAGGACACTCCTTCTCCTTCAATACCCGCATTAACTCTTTCCACTGCAGAGTGTTGAATGCATTTCTAACATCGAAGAGTAGCAGAGCCGCCCAGCGCTGTTCGTTCCCAATGTTGTGCATTGCCTCCATGACTCTTAAAATTACGTCAAAGGTGCAGAATCCGAATTGTCTCGGGGATAGGTCTCATGATCTCCCAATCCTGTCGTCGATCCGTCCTCGCAGCATCCTCTCGTACAACTTTATGATACACGGGAGGAGGCACACGGGGCGATATTTCTTCCCAGTTTTGGGAAGCAGTACTAACCTTGATGTCATCCAAGCCTCAGAAAATGTCTGTGCTTCAAGCAATGCATTCATGTGTTCCAAAACCAAAAGCCACCCAGGTTCCGCGCGTCCTAGACCCTTTACCGCTTCGAGCGGTAAAGGGTACGGCCCGCTCATTTCGGCTCGTCCGTTCACACTCCATGCCATCTGCCGGACGGAAAAGCTCTCCTGTTACCTCAAGTTTTTTGTCTATAGTTGAGGAGTACGCATAGAACTTTTTCATTGCGATCCTATATCCCTGACCAAAGATGTCCTCATCCAGCTTGTCACACAGTTCTCTCCAGTGCGTTGTTTTTTTCTGTACGAATTTTTCTGTAGAGTTCTCTCTTTCGTGCGCGGTATTCTATTTCGATTGGCTGGATTTGCTCGACGACAACAGCGTTTATCCCTGCTCTGCCCGTTGCCCTTGTTATCCTTCTCCTCGTGGCTATGCATTCATCTCTGAGCTCTTCGATGTCCGCACTCCACCAGTATGATTTCCACCGTCAAACGTATGGCGTTTGGGTCTGTATCATACCTACTCTCAATTTAATGAGTTCTTCATATGTCTTTCAGTCGTTCCCATTGCCTAAACAGTAAGGTTACAAGAGTATAAAAAATGTACTATGAACTTGTTTGTGTTTTAGATATACAGAGTGTTTCAAAAAAAGGTAACCCCGTCTCTAGGGTAGGTAAAAAACTAAAAAATAATTGGGGTTTGCTTAGTAAAAAATTTTTGTAACGCCATCCGTTTTCAAGATACAGGGAATTGAAGAAAAAAAAATTTTACGCATTTTTTACGATTTTGCCGAAACTACTGGCAACATTGTAATGAAATTTTATACGAATATGTTTTGGAAGCTGATACATCCCATGAATTTGTTTTTATATCTGATTTTCATAGAGGGCGCTAGTTTTTTTTAAGAGTATAATTTTATTATTAATCAAAATTTCAAGTAAACTTAAACATCATTCAATTTTACCCGAAAAAGGTACTCTTGGTAAAACTCGATACTGTGTACCGTTTTCGGAATATTTTGATTTGAAAATTATGAAGTAATAATTGATGCTGGTAGTAATGATAAAGTTCTAATACGTATACCTCTATTTTCTCCAAGTGTGCCCTGGAAATCTGACATTTATTGATTGTTATGACGATAAATCAACAATAATTAGAGTTTTGAAACCTTGTTATTTGTAAAATCAAATCAAAATGTACTCAAATGTTGAATACACTGACATGTTATTAACCTTAGGCGAATGTTTAGGATGTTCTAGTGCAGCTGTGACACGTTATGCAGAAAAGTTTCCTAGAAGAAACTTACCAAGTAAAAAAACATTTAGAGCCGTTGAACGACGTTGTCGAGAAACTGGGAATGTGAGACCAAATAAAATAAATTCTGGTAGACCAAGAACAATTAATAAAGAAAATAATATTTTAAATTTACTTGATCAAGATCCAACAGTTAGCGTAAGGAATATAGCAAGACAAACAAATACTTCTTCTTCAAGTACTTGGCGGATACTGAAAGAACAGCAATTACATCCTTATCATTACAGACAAGTCCAAGAGCTCTTGCCAGATGATCTACCGGTTAGAGTGGATTTTTGTGAAACATTGCAACAAAGGACAGCCCACAATCCAAATTTTTTAAAATGCATTCTTTTTACGGACGAGGCTACCTTTACGCGACAAGGTATGTTTAACTCCCATAATGCACACTACTGGTGTGATGAGAATCCACGAGTCAAAAGGGTATCACATTACCAACACTCATTTAAAGTTAATGTTTGGGCAGCAACTTTAGGTAACAAATTAATAGGTTATCATATTCTACCTGGAAATTTAAATGGTGATATGTATCTTGATTTTTTAAACAATTCCTTATTCGAGATATTAGAAGATTTAATGCTAAACGAGCGAAGATCTTTATTTTTTATGCACGATGGAGCTCCATCACACTTTGATAGAAGATGTCGTAATTGGTTGAGTAATCATTTTCCGAATCGATGGATTGGTAGAGGTGCAGAAGCTCCGATTCATTGGCCTCCTCGGTCATGCGATTTTAACCCTTTGGACTACGCAGTTTGGTCGTATATTAAGGAAAAAGTCTATGCTACCGAGTTAAATTCACGCCAAGAATTGGAAGAAAGAATTCAACGTCAATTTAATGACATCATAGCTGATCCCCCACCGTTTAGAAGGTTAATGGAATCTTTAGAAAAAAGAATAGACTTGTGTATTCGCGAAAACGGAGGGCATTTTGAACACTTACTGTAATTGAATTTTATTTTATGTTCTTAGTCATTAATTTAATTTTCTTCTTGTGAGTTTTGTTTAATTACTAACTATTTTATACCAGCATCAATTATTACTTCATAATTTTCAAATCAAAATATTCCGAAAACGGTACACAGTATCGAGTTTTACCAAGAGTACCTTTTTCGTGTAAAATTGAATGATGTTTAAGTTTACTTGAAATTTTGATTAATAATTATACTCTTAAAAAAGTTATATTGACTAATACTTAGTACGATCCGTGTAACTAGCGCCCTCTATGAGAATCAGATATAAAAACAAATTCATGGGATGTATCAGCTTCCAACACATATTCGTATAAAATTTTGTATTAATGCGTAAATTTTTTTTTTCTTCAACGGGTACTTGAAAACGGTATTTTTTATTAAGCAAACCCCAATTATTTTTCAGTTTTTTTACCTACCCTAGAGACGGGGTTACCTTTTTTTAAAACAACCTGTATATAAACATATAATAAAATATCTTAACCTACTAGTGTTAGATATTAAAATGTTGAAGTTAATATTAAAATAAAACAATGTAATTTATTTGCAATTTTTACTAATTCGTATTTTATTGTTACAGGTAACTATTGTTTATACTTTTGTTCCGCAACAATGTAAGTAACTTGCGTACTACTTTTTTTATTTAGAAAATACAGCCACATCTACCATAATAGTTATTAGTGGCCACTATAGAATACAAAACTAACTTCGTTTTGTAACTAATAAAATATATAAAATAATTTTAATATATTAAACAGATTAAAAAAAATGACATTATACGTTGAAAAATTAGTGTCGAATTAATTATTTATACTGTTAGGTATGTTATATGTGACACAGTAATTAACAAAACAAGGGTAAATAATAATGGTAACAATAACTTGCACATTACATCTTTCACATATAGGTGGGTCACTTTTAGAGAATAAGTATCGCGTGAGTAGGTCTCGTGTGTCCAATTCGTAGTCGAGTTATCAGCAACTATTCTCTTCTGTTACGAATTAAGGGTTCCCAAGCTGTAACACCATTTTTATTGTGCTTCAATAACGTTTAAGAAGATTGCCATTCGTTTTTCCACTTGCATAAAATTCGATCGTTACATAAGCTTTTGCATCACCTGCGGTATTTCGATACTCGGCTTCTTCTCTATCTGCACATACAGCAATTTCACTTGCGCATTGGTCAGCTCTTTTGTTGTCTGCGATGGTATTTCACATTGGCATTGGCAAATTTGATTCGTCTAGAGTTTTCTTAAGCCTGCATGAGTTTCTTAAGACGGCCTTTGGAATAGATCTGTTTAAGGCTTCGAAGGTGACTTATTGAGTCACTTAGGAAAACTTAATTATGAATTTCATTAGAATTGATTAGCTGGATAGCTTTGAGCATTGCATATAGCTCAGCGGAGAAAATCTAAAAATGTTGAGAGAAGAAATTGATATGTATTATCGCTTGGTGTCACGAATGCGCCGCCTACTCCTCTGTCATACTTTGATGGATCTGTAAAGACTTTGTAACCATGCTCGTAATGCTGACAGAGAATTAAATCTAGATTATACTTAATCTCTGCATGGCCATTAATGTGCTTGTCAAATTGAGTTAGGCCAGTATTTATATTAAGAGTATTAACTATCCAAGGTGGCGGGTTTTTAATATTGATTGGAGAGGTATCTGGGATTTTGATGTTGAGACATCCCATGCAACACCCTACTCGGTCATAAAGGTTTATGTTTGATACTATTGGTAGATATTTATATATTTATTTAGTGAGTGTGTTATTAAACAGAGGTTTGTCTTTGTTTGAAGCTATTGACGTTGCGTGTGATAGCGTTAAGGAAATTCGGCGATAATATAATTAATCTCTATAAATTTTCTACAGATTTATCGTTAAATCCGTCCATAAATCCGAGGCGATATTTAGGCTTTTTAGCAAGTTGAGACTAAAAGTTTGCAGACCATTTTTATCATAAGTTTGAATAAAGCGTGTTAGATTTTTGGAACTTCCGTAATCAATTCATCGATAATTCAATTTTTAACATTCATACTGCTCTTGGTATCCTCTAAACTACAATTACACAGGCGGACAAGCCTGAGACCCAGAAAACAAAGTATACTTTTCCGAAGGTTTTTGGTGTGCTGGATATGAATTAGAGCTCCAGATTGTTGAATTCGTTCTGGTGTCTAAGATATTTTAACCTAAAAGTGTAATATATCGGTATTTGACTGTTTTTGACATAAAGTCGGTTCGCTATATTTACGCGGGTTTCGGATTAAAAATTTTATTGTAAGTACCCAGTTTTAATTACCTGCTCTTTGGTGAAATATCAACTGGTCAAATGAAATGAAAACTAATCCATAACTTTTTTTAATTAAATAATAATGGAAAATCTTTTATATAATTGACAGTATAATAAGGAGAATTACTTCATTAATGGAGTCTAATGTGGCTAATATAAACCTAATAATAATTTTATATTACACTTCACACAGAAAATATGGTCTATGTATATTTGTTCCATGGAGAGAATTTCTAATGAAAAAAAAAAAAATTAACTTGCCAACAAAAATTAAAATCAGTCATTATCATCAAAAATATCATAATCGTCATCATCATCACTGTCATCACCATTAATTGTTATTATGATTGGACTTATTTCGTTTATTTTATTTTCACGAGTCCACCAATCTTCTATTAGTTTCTCGCACTTGAATATAGAGTTGCACCACACTTCTGGAGTTACAATTGAAAGTGCCTTTGGCCAAGTTTCCCGAATTGCGTCGTCGCTATAACCGTTAGGCCCAATATGGTTGTCATATTATTGTTTTGATATTCCCCATATATATTCAATGGGATTAATCTGGCAATGATACGGTGGGAGACGTAAAACTTGATGACCTTAACTTTCAATAATCTGATCCACAACAAAGGTTTTTGGTTTTGCGTGGATATTTGCCAAGCGTAATAATTCTGATTTTAAAATATGTTGTGTAAATGGTATATGTTCCTTTGTCAACCATTCTTTAATTTTATTAACAGTCCAAGAATTCGTTGGACTTTTGTTTAATACGTCAGAATGGTAAGGTGCATTGTCTAAAATAATTACGCTGGGCTCACTTAAACCTGGGAGAAGTTTTTCATGTAACCATTTTACAAACATTTCTGTGTTCATATTATCGTGATAGTCACTTGATTTTGATTTAGACGAAAATATTAAATCAGCACCTTCTATAAAAACCCGATTTCCCTCCTGCATGTAAAATTATGTGTCGCTTTCCTTCTCCATCAGTATGTTTGATATACTTTACGTTATCATCTTGCCATATTCTCTTGGTTGCACCCCTAAAAAATATCCATGTTTCGTCTAAATATATAAAATTTGCCCTTTCTTCTTTTAATTTAGAATATTTTCTTAGAAAGTTAATTCTTTTATGCACAACAGAACTTCTTTCACAAAGGGCTTTTCTTTTATCCTCCTTTTGAAATTTGAAACCCAAATTATGTATCACTTGCCATAGACTTGTTCTGCCAATTTCGTCAAATTTTCTATCTTTTAATTCCGAGAGAATTGTATTTAAGGTCACATGTTCCTTGTTGGCTCGCATTCGATAAATGGTATCACGAATTTCAAATTTTTTTTCCATCTGGAATATCTTTCGTTTTCAATGATAGGCGAGTTTTTCGGTGATCTTCTTTCGGCCGTTCATTATTGCGATTTTGTAATACTCCTCTTAGTTTGGTTTCACTAATTCCTAGAGCATCACATACGCGTTGTTGAACAGACATTACCGATTTTAAAGGACCACCATTTTCTTTTTCATCCGTAAAATACTTATGTACACTACAAATTAGACTATCTACATCTAACACACGTCTAGGCATTTTTAAATATTTCCACCAAACATACAATGTCAACACTGGCAAAGAATCAATTCAACTGCAATATTGTAACAAATTTATACCTACCCTAATGTTATTTTAATGTATTTTAAAATATGACCATTAATGCAGTTTTTACCTAATTTTCTGGGAAGTCGTTTACTGCAACTGGTTATCAATGAGTCATTAGCATAATTTTGTTAATCCGAAACCCGCGTAAATATAGCGAACCGACTATAGACATGTAATACAATAGACTGGCTGCTGCAGTACAGTCGCGTTATTTCTAATGGGCCGGATTTTTTGACCACGTGAATTAAATGACCAATGAGGAGGTCACGTGGTCGATAAACCCGGTCCATTAAAAAAAAAGATGCAGGGACTGCTTTGAGTGAGGACGGTAATATATTGCAGCGATCAGTCTATTTGTATATTTGTCTATGGTTATAACAGTTTCGAAGTGGATACAAACTGCCTACAATAGAGAGACGTGGACCAAGGAAGAGGAGGCCTATGTCCAAAATTGGACAGCAAGGACTGTATAGATAGATAGATATAACAGTTTCTGGGAGAAAAATTATATTACAATGCTACATAACCTCAAAACGGCCAAAAACCGCTATTAGGTTAGGATATCTCAGAAACCAGATCCAATTAGGCAACTTGGAGATCAGATTCGCATCCAGCGAACAAAAAACCGCCTGAAAAATATTTTCTGATCTCTGGATCCGAATATTGGTAAAATTTTGATTATAATCATATGGTTTGTAGGTTTTTTAAAACTAAGAACTTTTAAAATGCGGTATTGCAGTAAAAAGGAAAATATCTGAGTAACCTCAACTTCGTTTAAACGATTGAGACTTATACTTTAAGGTGGTTATAACATTTTTTGGGAGGAAAAATTATATTACGTTTCTACATAATCTCAAAAACGACCAAAACCGCTATTTTTGCACCTTTAGGTTACGGTATATCAGAAACCAGAGTCAATTGGGCAATTTAGAGATCAGTTTCGGATTCAGCGCACAAAAATCTTCTGAACGATATATCGCTTTTCGCGTCTGTAAGTCTTCCTATTCTGAATTTACGTTATTCTACTAAATATTTCTGTTATTGTTTTCCATAGGGTAAATATTGGACGTCAATGATCACATGACATTACCGTAATTTTGCTTATTGCTTGATTCGTAGATTCACGTGACGTGCCTTTGATTTAATCAATGAGTACCTGACGATCCATCTGCAAAATAATTTTGGTTAATCTATGTAGAAAGTAACCCTACCACGTTCACACTGTCCTTAAATTTAATAGAAAATCGATTAAAAATAGTTGTTTTGACGATGATTAACAAAGTCTGTCCACAAAAATCAACCACTGTTTCGACAAAACATTTGAACAATTTCTACCTGACCAAATACGATCGGTATGCTACAAAAATCCAAATACGAATTTTTGGAATACCATCTGGCTCCGGAAAAACACTTTGGTTATTTATTAGTAATGACAATGACTTTTTAGGTAAAATCTGATTACATTGTAAATTGATTGCCCAACAACATGGTCATATTCTGCTATTTTATTTGTACTGCCACCGATAATATACCTATATTACGGAAACAAAATTTGTTATTGTTATAGAAACATATACATTGAACAAGGAAGCAAATTTCTTGTACTGTTATTAACTTAACCGTTTAATACAAAAAAAACCTTATATACTAAAAAAACAAACAGTAATTTTTACAGTAAATAAAAATATCGCTTATTAGCCATATTATTATGATTTGAAGCATGAACTAATATTTAATTATCTAAAATCTTGTGTTTAATTATTTTAAATCAGACAAAACTTTTCATTGTGCGTGTCCCGTTTATCCACAGGTCTTTGTAATATTTTAAGGATTTTGTAGTTATAACCGTATTCTCGGCATATTTCAAATTTTATGTCGTCGGTGGAGTTTTCTAGTGTTTTTTTCAAACGTTAACAGCAACCGAAATATAACTACATTTTTGCGTTTGCCGCAAAACACACCAGGTATTTTTTAAATTTTATTGTAGCATAGCTTAAGTGATCAATTAAAGCAACGAACGAATTCCTTTTCGGACACTTTAAAAGTACATATTTTCTTCTCGTATTTATTATATTGCTGGTTTTAAATGCAATGGCGAGTATATCTCCAAACACTAATATCTAACCTAACGAAGCAGTGGCGTTCCAAAAAATACTTATAGCTTTGTTCGTGGAGACAATCCATGACTGGTTTTCTGACTGATTCGCATGCGCAATTGCGTTTTGAGCGTTCGCGGTGTTAAAAATCCGAGAATTTGACAGAAAGTTTGATGTTCACGGAGTTTTTGTCACTTGTTTCTAATAAATTGTCATGAAACTGTAAATTGTCAGGATTTTTGTTTGTGTTCGTTTCTTACATAACATAACGAAAATTCCTGTACTAAACGAGAAAACTTGAACATGAGGAAAGTCAGTGATTACTGCAGACTTGATTTTTTTTAATATGTTTTATGTAGTTTTCTTTTTAAATTCAAGTTATCTACTACCTGCTCAATAACTTTAATTTTTAGTTTTTTATACAAATCTTTAAAAATGAGCAAATCTTTGAAAAATACAAATCAGCAAAATAGTTGCACAAAAATCTTAATCTTGCAGTACTTCATAAATGTTAATTAATATCTTTGTTTTTTGCATAATGGCGTGTAATTTAGCTACTGAAAATTGTGGCAGTTAATGAGTTATTAAAGTGTGCTAAATTTCAAATTGATCGACCGAATAGTTTGATGTTATCGGCCGGAGCTACTACAAAGTCAGCAGTGGAATTATTTTTGGGAACCACTCTTTGTTTCTTCCTAGTACTGCTGATAACTTTACAAACATTGACAGTAGAAAATTCGGCGCTGTGATCATTCAGCTTATACTGAACAGTAAACATGTCTCCTTGCACAAAACGTATTTGACAAACTTTCGTGTAAGGTATTTTATTATATTGGTATAATGAGGAATGGCTTTCGTCTGTTAACTTTTACAAAAGTCTAACAAGTGCTAATGAAGACCAAATATCTGTAACCTTCTTAACTTTTTCTATGCGAGAATGGATATTATCGACAACCTTTATGCACGAATGACCAGGTATGGCGTATTTCATAGTTACCATTTGGATATTAGGATGTTTATTCAAGAAGTCAGTGATTGCTACTGGGATCAGTGAGTTCCTGTTCTGAGGAACACAACTATCACTCCACGTGATTATCTCATTTATTTCCGGATGTTTTAAAACTACTTTCTCTAAAATTTGTATTAGGGTACTAGACAAATCATTGCCTGATTTTCCACATAATGTTTCTGGCCATACTGCAAAGTAAACTTCTGAATCAACAGAACTGTGAGCTGTCAAATTGTATACATTTAATTTCTGTTTGTAAAACAGCACAGACTTCAGATTTAGGTAGATTTATGACATTTTCCAGATCAAAACATATAATGGCACACTTTGAGTTCTGTTTTTTTTGTCATTTTCCCGTTCTTGGCGCATTATCAATTTCTTTGTAATTTGTTAATGCTATGTCTTTTCCTCTTCTGCATCCAACCTGTTCTCTTTTTTGGCCAATCTGTAGTCCTTGCAGACATCACACCTATCCGTTTTCGGTTGCAAGAGCTCTAGATTATGCTCAAAACTAAAAATGTGCCTATACAACGATAGTGTTTGTGGAGGTATATTATTTGCATTGCACGTTTCAATGTACAAATCATACATTTTTTGAACGTTAAGTGTTGGGTCTAGTCTTCTTTTTGAATCTTTCCTACAATAATATGCCTCTACCTATGGAAAATATTGTATGTGTTGTGTCATTACTTCCTTTTCTTTGCTTGAAATGCGATCTTTGGTCCCTTTCTCTCTTTTATCAGAGTGTGGTGTGACTGAATCACTTTTCTGTAAATTCACAGTATATATGGTCTATTTTTGGCTTATGCAAAGCGTATTTAAGAAAAATGGCTTGCATACTCTCAATTTTTCATTTTCTTTCCCGAAGTAATACCCAAATGAAAAAGATTTTTAGTTTGTTTTAGTACTGCATTTTCTCTTAACTAAAATTACCTTTGTCACATTTAATATAAATGCATACTTTCCATTTTGGTCCAATGAGTAATACTTTTTTTTTGTCTCCAATCTTTCCTCGGGGTTAAATTTTTCATTACATCGGAAACGACATCTTTGGTTGCAATCTGTCTGTGTATTAATTACTTTAGCAGGCCTAGCTATACCTTTAGCACTTATGTAACTTTTTCCTTGTTGATAATTCTCCTTCCGTTGTGTTTTTTCCACATCTGGGGATTCCGTTTTTAAGTCCTGTTTACCTCCTTCATTGGGATTTTTATCGGATTCTGATTCGGAACTTGAGGTGAAACTGTAGTCTCAAGCAACAACTGGCATTAGTCCTACAGAATGTGTTTGTGTAAAGGATAGTTCTACTTACTATTTAATTTGTCTTACGTTCTTAAGACAACAACTTGATTGTTTGGACCAAGAATACTATGATTGGTATTGACTCCTTCCCTTGGACTTGCTACACTTCCATCTAAAGCTTTAGAGGACTCAACAGTTTCGAAATTTAGCCTAAAAATTATTTGTCAGTCAAGACAGTAAGAAATCTACTTCAATAATATATTTTTGTTTATAAGTTTTGTTTTATTTGTTATAATAGTTCGCATAAACGTGTACCTGCCACCCCATAAAGGATGTATTAAAATTGTTTCACATTTTTATAAAAAAAATGTACCTTCTTTTTACTTCAGGAATAAGTACCCGTTGTTTCTCATCACAACTGGTATTCAGCAGCCAGCGACCGTCTAAAAAAGTAAAGTTATATTTTTTCCGAAATGTAAAGTAATGTTTAATAGGTTACCATTTCTTTCCACTGCTATTTTGTAGTAGATATTCAGAACCGGAGCTACAATAATCCGCCCAAGATTTATACACAGAGGATTGCAAAACAAGAAAATGATAATTTTAACTGATAAACCTGACATTTAACTTACACTAATACTCTCACTGTAGTACATGGAACCATATGGTTCTAACCTTAAAGCATTTCGTGCACTTAGGAACTATATTTCACTGTTGACTGTGGCGCTATCTGTCAACGAATGGCAAAACTTTCAATACCATTCTATGCAGAATTCAAAGAACAATAGATTTCTGTTAAAAAAACAATTTTGTGCAAACTGTCGCTTGGAACCCTATGGTTCTCAGCCCTCGATATTGCAAATTTTGCCAGCGCGCTTCAATTTGAAGTTCCAATCTAAAACGGAGCTCGACAGTTCTCCCTCCACTTTTCCGTGGCGATATTTTACGAGTACTACCATTTTAACGCGTTATCAACTTTTTACTCGTTCAGTGCCTATGAAATCTATAAGTTGTATCACAAAATTTAGATCTTCATTTAAAATCCTTTCAATGTTTGAGCTCTTAACGTTAAGCAATGGAAGTATGATTTTAAGTATAAAATGCTATCTTGGTATTTATTGGTCATAGAAGATTCTATTTGTTTTGGAAAGTGTGATTTTTCACCAGCTTTTGATTGAGCCTACCTATGAGCGTGTAGCATAAACAATATCAAAGTTATTATAAATGTGTATAAGCTAAAAAGTCATCCCTTTTTTAAACTCTTTTTTAATAAAAAATTTAATAAAATGTTGAAGTTTTTTTAATATACCCTAAAACTAAAACTTCAAAGAATCGATTAATAAACTATTTGCTATATCTAGGTGACATTTGGCACACATTAATAACTCATTGATTGCCATAATTTCAAGTAGCTATATTACATGATGTTATGAAAAAAGAAAGGTATTAACATTTATAAATTACTGATATACTTATATATGTTATAACATAATTTATCATGGACTTTTAACCATTTAATTAATGTATGATACATTAAAAAACTATTTTTTGTACAATTACACAAACACTGTTTGGTCTGTCTTTCTTAGTCATATTATTTGTTTAATACTTTAAGGAACGGACATTCATTTTTCGGTTTACGAACAAAATATTCCACTTTCTACATTGATTCCCTTTTTATGAAAAGGAAAACTTATTTGACATATCTCTCGAAAACTCTTTTACGTCCAGATAAATCGGACTATATCCTGTCCTACAGACGGTGTTTCTATTCATACTTCGATATCCTCCCAATATGCCTCATTATCACTTTTATGCGCCTTTTCGCACGGTATATCCCTCACTTCTATAATCTCTAATCTTTCGAGTGATATAGCTCTATTGAAAATATTTTTCGGCTTACGTGCCCGTGTGATTTTATCGTTCTAGAGCAGGTCTGGATTTTCAAGGGTTGCAAACATATCCCGGATATGGTCTTGACCTATTTACCGCGACCTACGACTGTGAGTCGGGGATGTCAGAGGCGCCCCGAGAAGATCAGAAATCGTAAAGAGAATTTGTCACTTGCCGACTACTTTCTCGTGGTTTCTCGTGTGCTTTATGTGGATTGAAAATGTGTTACGGCTGTCGCTTGAATGCCAGATTTAATTCTACAAAAAATTTGCTGATTTTCGATTTTATGCCAGATAATTCGATCTCCCAACAAAATATTTAATAAAGGTTAAGATACTATTGATAAGTTTTGATGGGTTGGAGTCAATAAAAAGAGGCTCTTTGGGGCATCTGATAAAGTGGAACGAATATTTGTAAAAAAGCAGTAACTCACCAAATAAAATTAGGTTTGTTAATGAATTTGCTGCAAAACGGATTTAAAAAACATTTTGAGAAATACATTCGGATCTAATAAATGTTTCCTTCTTTTTGAATTTTTAAAAAAAATTATTTGAAAAAATTATTTAAAAAAAATTTTGATAAATTGTAAATAAATTAGAATAGCGACCAAGACAAGCAGTACAAATAGCTCTTAATGTCATGAATGCCAACTTCGAGAGAAAGTTAGTTTGTATTTTAATTTGTTTTTGACAATTATATTGCCAACATGAAAATTTTGTTAATAAATTTTTAATAAGAAAAATAAAATTTATTTATTGTTCACAGATACAAGAAAACATGTAACAATGTTTAAATTGTTATCACTTTTGTTAATATACGCCATTTGTAAAAAGGTCCTTTGGAATTTATTACCTTCATTCTTCTTCTTCCTTTGCCCTATCCGTTTCGGACGTTGGCTATTAACAAGGCTATTTTGACTTTGTTTACGGCACCTCTGAACAGTTCGGTCGATGTTAGTCCGAACCATTGTCGCAGGTTATGCATCCATGAGTGTCGTCTTCTTCCCGGTCTCCTCCTACTGTCGATTCTTCCTTGGACTATTAACTGTAGCAGCCGGTACTTATTATGCCTCATGACATGTCCGAAGTACTCAAGCTTCCGTTTCTTTACGGTGAAGATTATTTCTTTGCTTTTGCCTATTCTCTGCATTACTTCCACGTTAGTGATGTGGTCTGTCCAGGATATCTGAAGAATACGGCGATATATCCACAGCTCAAAGGATTCTAGTTTTTTCAGGGTGGCTTCCGTTGTGGTCCATGCCTCTGCTCCATAGAACAAGACCGGGAAGACATAACACTTGACCAGTCTTAATTTTAGTTCCATTGAGATTTTGCTTGTGAACCACTTTTTCATATTGTTGAACGCGTTTCGCGCTTTTTCAATTCATGATCTTATTTCTGTTGACTGGTCCCATTTTGTGTTGACTGTGGTTCCAAGGTATGTGTATGTCTCCACTTGTTCTATTTTTCGGTTGTTTAATTCAATTGCATCAGAGGTTGTTTTGTTCTGCTGATGAGCATGCATTTAGTTTTGGTTGTATTGAGTTCTAAACCATATTCTTGACTTGCTGTGTGTATGCTTTGCATGAGTCTTTGAAGCTCGTTGCAGTCATTTGCGATAATAACTGTGTCATCAGCATATCTAATATTATTGATTACCTCTCCGTTTACTTTGATGCCCTCCGAAACTTCTCCCAGTGCTTCTCTGAAGATTTGTTCAGAGTATATATTGAACAGGAGCGGCGAGAGGACGCATCCCTGTCGTACACCCTTTTTAATATCTATCTTCCCACTGTGTAAGTTGCCCATCTTTATCTCAGCACTTTGGTTCCAATAGAGACTGGTTATTATGCGCAGATCCTTGCCATCAATATGCATCTTCCTGAGCATTTCCATGAGTTTATCATGTTTGACCTTGTCAAACGCCTTGGAGAAGTCGATATAGCACAAGTGGACGTCCTTGTGCATGTCTCTGCACCTTTGAATTAAAACTTGGAGACTGAAGATCGCCTCTCTTGTGCCCAATGCGCTTCGGAATCCGAACTGTGACTCCGATATATTTGCTTCGCATTTGTTATAAATATATTCTATTGTGTATGATTTTGGTGAAAACTTTGGTAATGTGATTTATCAAGCTTATTAAGCGGTGTTGATCACAGTGTTTTGCACTTCGTGTTTTAGGTATGGCTACAAAGGTCGATCGAAGCCATTCCTCCGGAATCTCCCCTTTGTCGTAAAAGGTGTTAAAAAGGCCTGTCAGAAAATCGAGGAAGTGGTCATCCGTTTCGCATAGGAGTTTTATGATCTCGCCCTGTATGTTGTCGGGACCTGGTGTTTTGTCGTTTTTTAGCGATGAAATCGCTTTTTCCACTTCAGACCTTAGTATTTCGGGTCCAGTCATGTCGTCATCTTGGTCCACTGTCGCTCTGCGTTTATCGTTAAAAAGTCATTCTACGTAATCTTTCCATGTGTCAATGAGCTTCAAGTCGTCTGATATAAGGTTACCGTCTGCGTCTATTAGTGTCGGGTGGGGATTATTGGTTTTCTTTTGAGTTGTTAATTCTTTGATCTTTTTGTGCATGTTGTGGTAGTCATATCTTCTGTCGCACTCTTCGATTTCATCGCATTTCTCCTTCAGCCAGCGTTCCTTCGCTTCCTTTATCTTTGTTTTTATATTGTGACTTGTTTCTTGATACTTCACTTGATTTTTGCATTTGTGTTGTCTTCTTTCTTCCATCATATCAAGGATTTCATCCGTCATTACCTTCATTACACAAAGTTTTAATGTTATCAAAATCCATCATATTCTCTTTGTCAATTACATGATTTGCCAAACCACAAGATGGTTTTTATATTCCACAATCACTCTTGTGGGAAATAATACGTGTTGTAAAAACAACAAGCTATATCAATATTAGTCTATTTTTCGTTTTCACAAATATTGGCTTGGATCTTATGTGGCAGACTGTATTTCTTGCCTACAAAATATTTGTATCATAAAAGCCTTATAAGGTTATAACCAGAGAACTACTCTCTGGTTATAACCGCTGGCGCCGACCTGTCAACACTTTTAGATAAAAATTGGTTCAAGCCAAAAGAATCGCAGATATGCTTTGTGTTCTTAAGAACGTGCGGCTGTGTGCGGTACTTGGTACCTACGCTCTTTTCGTCTCAAAAATGCAGTGAAAAGTGCATTAGTTTTCGCCTTATTCGCGCGCCCCAAAAACACTGGTATAATAATGAACAGTGTGGTAAAGCAAACTCTTTAATTAGTAATAGTTGTTTTGTAAATATTCTCTAGTAATTAAATGTGTAGTATCGATTAATTACGCTTTATTTTCTTTAATTACAACCCGATAAAACCAAACACATAAGGAATCATCGCCGTGAAGTCTGCTTACGTATATCGAAGGAATCTCTTTAACAGTCCATGGTCCTAAAATATTTGGTACTGTACCCGCTGGGGAAAGGAATTTAATAAGCTTTCCCCCAACAATTGGTGGAGATCAGATAAAGTTCCATCAATACGATTTGATAAATTGTTCCCGTTTCACCAACGTACACAGCTTCACACCGAGTACAATTAATGCTATATACTTCTTCTTCTTCTTCTTGATGTGCCTATCCGTTACGAATGTTGGCGATCATCATGGCAATCTTTATCTTATCTGCAGCAGCTCGGAAAAGCTGCACAGATGTTGTATTGAACCAGATTCTGCAGTTCTTTAACCAAGATGTTCTTCTTCTTCCTGGACCTCGTTTTCCAAATAGTTTTCCTTGCAGGATGACTTGAACTAGAACATATCTGGATTCATTTCGCATATGTCCGAAGAATTGTCCCAATAAAACTCATCGAAAAATATATAGAATATAACAAGCCCTTAGTTTTAACATTCGTAGATTTCCACAAAGCATTCGACTCAGTGGAACTCGACAGTGTTATAGAAGCACTAAACGATAGCCGCATTTATAGCCGGTATTCGAGGCTAATATATATATATATATATATATATACAAGGATTTTTACAGTTTTCACTGTATTCCTTCACTCAACCGTTTTCTCCAATTTTTCCTGTTTAGCCAGTCCCCTTCCTGTAGGTTTCTTCTACTCATTGCTTCGTCCACTTCATCTCTGAGAGATCTTCGGGGTCTGCCTCTCTTTCTTCTTCCTATCGGGCTCCACTCTGTTATTCTATTTATCCACCGATTTTGGTCTGCTCTTCTGACATGTCCGTACCAGGTTAACCTCTTCTGTTCGATGTAGTCTATTATGTCGGAGTTCATTCCCATTCTCCTCTTAATCTCCATGTTATTTATTCTATCTCTTCTTGTTACTCTGCAGCTTCTCCTTAGGAATTCCATCTCTGTTGCTCTTATTTTGTTTTTGGTTTTCTTATTTATTGTCCAATTTTCACACCCATAAGTGAGGATACTTCTTGTCATGGTATTATATATTTTTTTCTTTGTTTTCTTGATGTTCTTATCCCATAGTACCGGGTTCAATTTTCGTATGCAGTCTCTTGTTTGTCCTAGTCTATTTTTTATATCTTCGTCCGTTGTTCCTTTGTTTGATATTATGAAGCCTAAATACTTATACTTGTTCCTTTGATTTGTTTACCTTCGTCTATTTCCAGCTGTTTTATTTCTGTATTCTCCGTTGTTAGGTATTCAGTTTTCTTTAGGTTTATTTCCATCCCATTCTTTGTATATTCCTGCTCCAGTTTTCTCATCATAAAACTGAGGTCATCCTCGTCTTGTGCTATCACTATTTGGTCGTCGGCAAAACTTAGCGTATATAGATATTCGTTCCTTACTGGTATACCCATTCCTTCGCACTTTCTTTTCCATGGTTTCAGGGTTTTTTCCAGGAATATTTTGAACAGGGTGGGGGATGTGGAGCAACCCTGTAGTAGTCCCTTTGTCGTCTTAAATGGACTGCATATTCTATTGCCCGTTTTGATAGCTACTTCGTTATTCTTGTAGAGTGCTTTTACCGCGTTTATTAATCTTCGTGGAACTTCGATGTCTTCCATTGCTTCCCATAGCTTGGTTCTAGGTATTGAGTCATATGCCTTCTTAAGATCAACAAAAGCCAGATGGACGGACCTATTTTTGGCCATTCTTTTTTCTATTAGTTGTTCGACCGTGTAAATGTGATCTAAGCATGCTTTCCCCGCTGTGAAACCTGCCTGGTCTCCGATTTTATCTTGTATATATATATTTCTAATTTTTCCTTTATGGTCTTTCCATACAGTCTGCCTATAACGATATAATGCTGATTCCCCGATAGTTTTCGCAGTTTTTTCTATTTCCTTTCTTGTATATTGATGTCATATATGCTTGGGTCCATAAGTCTTCTCCATTCAGTGCTCTCTCAAACATTTTATGTATCATACGGAATAGCTTTTCCGATCCGTTTTTTATCAACTCATTTGGTATTCCGCCGGGACCTTCTGCTTTTTTGTTCTTTAGTTTTTGAGTTCTTTTTACCTCAGCTAGGCTTATTTCGATTTCGTCATGTGTGTAGATTTCTACTCCGTTTATTTCTGATTCTTTGAATTCGGGGCGGTCTTCGGTTAGCAATTTTTTATAGTATTCTTGCCATTCGTTTTCTTTGATTTGACCGATCTTGATTTTCTCTGTCTTATTTCTTTGGAGCGACTTTAAGATGCGCCATGACTCTGAATTTCTCGTTCCTCCTATGTGCTGTTCTATCTCTGTGCATGTTTTTCTCATCTTTCATTTTTTTCATTTGCCACTTTTCTTTTCACTTCTTTATTTTTTTCCTGTATAGTTCCAAGTCCTCGTAGTTTTTTGTGTTCAGGTATTTTATATGGAGTTCTTTTTTCTCTTTTATGCATGTTAGTGTGTCTTCGGTTAATTTCGTAGTTTGGTGGGTGTATTTTTGGTTCACTTCTCCAAGAGCTTCTAGGGCTGCTGTCTCCATGCAGGTTTTTATGTGTTCGTATGTTTGTTCTAATGATTCATACCGAAACTCTTCTAGCTTTTGGTCCAATCTTCGCTTATATATATATATATATATATATATATATATATATATATATATATATATATATATATATATATATATAAATGCGACAAGCTCGATACAACTACACGCTAACAGCAACCAAATAAAAATCCAAAGAGGTATCCGACAAGGTGATACGTTGTAAACCTAAACTTTTCATATCGGCTTTAGAAAAAGCGATCAAAACCCTCGAATGGGATGAGAAAGGAATAAATGTGGACGGAGAGATGCTACGCCACCTAAACTACGCAGACGATATAGTCCTGATTGCAGACGAGTTGGGACCAATAAAGAAAATGTTGGAAGAACTTAGTACAGCCTGTCATAAAATAGGTTTAAAAATGAATATAACAAAAACAAAAATATATGACGAACTTACTACCAAGTAAATACCTTGAAATACAAAATGAAGAAATAGAACTGGTAGACAAATATATATTATTATCTGGGTCACGAAATTAAGATATGTAAGATAATCAAACAACCGAAGAATCCAGAAGAATAATACAAGGATGGGCAGCATACGGAGCTCTTAGGAACGTTTTTAAAAGTGACATCCTAACTAATATGAAGAAAAAAGTTTTCGACCAATGCGTGCTACAGGTGATGCAACACTGCGGTGATGCGGTGAAACATTATCGCTCACTTGTATTAAAAATTTAAATAATTGTAGGTCTTCTTCTTCTAATGGCGCTATAACCCTTTTTGAGTCTTGGCCTGCTTAACAATGTTCTTCCATTCTGTCCTGTCGGATACTTTCCTTCGCCACTGCCTGATGTTCATGGTTTTAAGATCCCTCTCTACGTCGTCTATCCATCTTTTACGGGGCCTTCCTCTTGTTCTGTTTCCTTGAGGCTTCCATATAAATAAATATAAATAATTGTAGGTATAATTAAGATTATTAGAAGCAAATACAAAAATAGCTAGCCACCGATATTATGTACTTTTCTGTGTGTTGTAGGAACTTCTGGATAATCTAGAGATGTGTTCTTCTCGGTCTCGTGTATAATTCTCGAAAGACCGTGAGAAATTAGAAAAATAGTGGCTCGCACATTTAAGAAAGTTGGTTTTGGAAGTGTTAGTTTTGGGGTTAAAATTAATAGTTTCACAGCTGATATACGTCTAAACATCTTATAATATTTTCCGCGTAGTGTATAGTAGAGTGGCTGCTTCTGAAATCTAGTGAGTGCCTTTGCTTGAGGCGCAAAGCTTTAAAGATATTAGAAATGAAAATATTAATTGAATGAGGTCATATGTAATTAAAACATTTTAAATGATAAAAATAAAATATTTAAGTAAAAAACTAAAAAACTTTTCTAAGCGCATATTCTATGTTTTCTATTATTTCTAAACAAATAATACAGTTTTATTCCAATTACAGTCTTAGTTAAAATATCAACGATACCACTACGCTAAAATAGGATTATGAATACGTCGATATATGATTTGAACCCTAATTATCAATTTTATTCTGACATATATGTAGATTCCTCGTATTTCCAATAAAAATCTTCTTTGGCTTTATTTACTTTTGTTCAATTATTGGATTTTCAAATATCGTTCACTTCCACTGTAGCGAAGGGCGATATAGAATTGCCTATAAAATGATCATATCTTTATCCCGCCAACCGTTCGGGTCCCTTTTACCAGAAAAACGTAAACCCTCTCCAACTCGGTACTCCCAAAATCGAGATATTCATCCCCCGATGTTCTTTTCAAAAGGTCTCTTGCTGCTGTTGTTACGAAAATCGATGGCGAAATAGAGATGGGTAATAACCAGCTACTATTTTGATCCTGGATGATATTAAAGTCGTTTTGTTATGCCGATATTATAACTGCGAATTGAGGTTACGCTTTATTATGTTTTTGGAAAAATGTATATTTGGCTTATGGACGTTCTATAAAAATTTGTTTTTACATTTGTATTTATACAGATATTTTTATATACATGGTAGATACCAAAAAATGTTTCAACCGTTTTAAAAATATTTGTTCACTTCATTAAATCATTTTATTTTTATAAGTCGCTTTAAACAGTGCAGTTGACAGTTGGATATACAAAAGAACACTCTATGACCGCATGTTTACGTATTCTCATCAATCAAATACTACAACACGATTTTGCCAGATTGCTTATAAAAAAGTTAAAATATAAGAAGTGATTTTATCAGTTCTGCATATTTGTGTCTTCGTAACGAGCTGATCATGTCGTTTGATTCTGTGCCACTGTGCAGCTGCGCATTTCTGTAGAACGTGGCTTAAGCTCTTGTTACGCTCGCATCCCATCCAGGGGGATAGTTGGGACTAAATTCCTTCTCAGCTGAGCTGCTCGTATGTAATCTCTCCCTGAGAGCAAGAGGGCGATCCAGGCAGAGCTTGTGCGAAGCGCTCTGAGCAAGACCGTTACCGCTATAGCTGGCTTTCAACTTTCGACTTAACTCCCGTTCTATCGATGCTAAACTACCAGCATTGTTTGAGTCCATTTCAGTAGTTTCTCCCAGAGACACGACATGTAATGCAGCGAAAGAGTAGCTGCGTTCGCTTCAGTGGCTGAGCGGATTAGTTTTGTCAAACTAATTCTCATAATGGCTGAGGCGTATAAGGTCATGGCCATCATGCTCAGCCCACCCTCTCTTCTGGGAGTTTCTATATAAGCATCGGAGCACGAGCGATTGAGGAACAGCACTTTAACACTTTCATGTAGATTGTGGGATTTTGAAACTATTTAATATATCTCTGCAGTAGATAAGATTTCAGGGTAAGCAGTTTTTACGATGGTTTGAGCCCAGGTTTATGTATCCGATTGATGTCTGCAGCTCTTTGAAGGCTACTCTGGTATTGCGGAGTGCATTGCCTTTCTACATAGTTATTCAGCCAACTCATTCGGCATAAGCTGCCGAATTCTGTCGTTGCCGACAGAGAAAAGGAAACGCCTAACGCAGTAAGAGTGCTTGTTACCACGGTTAACGTTAACTGTAATAGTTGCTTTCTTACCCACTTTTTTCAAATAAGTCGACAGCTGTCCGAAGTTGTTTGGTACCATCTTTGGCAGATTCGAATAGCAGGATTAAATCGTCATCCTAGCCTAATGCTGTGGTCTTCCTGCCATCTGAAATCGGTATGGCAAGCCTGTCTTCTTCAAGCTTATATATCAGCTTGTCGACCATCATATTGAAAAGGTAGGGCGACAGGGGATCTCTCTGTTTCACGCATTTACTCATTTCGATGTTTTTGGTCGACCTACTGCCGGCGAGGAGGTGACGCTCGTACGATGTATGACAACATCTAAATACCCACTACGATGTAAAATCGAAATTGATGGGAAAATAATAAAACAGGAAGCAAGGTTTAGATATCTGGGAATAGGATATAACTAGTTACGCAGATGTTGAAGAAGAAGTACGACAACAAAGCTTAAAAGCAAATAAAGCGGTTGCATCTCTTAATGACACTCTTAATCTATAAAGCAGCAATTAGATCTATATTAACATACACGGCGGAGACAAGACCTGACACATCTAAAACGCGACGACTACTAGAAACAACAGAGATGAAAATACTCCGACGAATATCAGGGAAAAGTGTGTTGGATAGAAAGAGAAGCGAAAACATAAGAAGAGCATGCAATACAGAAGAAGTAAATGGATGGGTGACAAAACGGAAACAGGAGTGGAACGTACACATTAGGAGAATGGCAGAGGATAGGATAGTACGAATAGCACGAGATAAGTCACCAAATGGACGAAGAAGTATTGGCAGATCAAGAAAAAGGTCATCATCATCACTGACTCGACCGTGAGACTCGACCAAGATCCTTTTTGGGTTTTGGCCTGTTCCAGGATTCTTCTCCATTCTGATCTGTTTCGTGCTTTTTTTTCTCAAGAAAAAGATGGTTCGATAATTTAAACAATTTAGGAGGCTAATATTGAAGAAGACACAGGCTTTAAAGCCTACATACAAGAAGAAAGAAGAAGGAGAAGCCATAGATCTACCCAAATCATCTCTGGTTTTTGTGGTAGTCCCGCACTGCAAACTCTTTCCCTAGTACACGATGAAGTATTCTTACCAGCATCGAGGAAGTAGTTACTCAGGTCGCTACTGCGCATATTCCGAAGATGAGACATGAAGGCTTACAACAAGTGACACTCGACAAACGTAAAAGAAGAAGAATTTACAGACGCAAAATAAAAAAAGAATTGACAGACGAAAAAAGAAGCATTGCCAGACTGAAAAGAAGAAGAAATGACAGACGAAAAAGAAGAAGAATTGATAGTTGACAGCGGTCAGCCCAAGACTCGAATACTCTGCTAACTTCGAATGGATTGCAACCCTTTGGTAATAAAGTGGTCCGGCACTGTTTTAATACCTTGGGAGTGGCACCCATGGGAGAACCATGATCTTATAGACTAAGACCAATTTATGAACGGGTAACTTGCGTAGCTCTTTGATCTTAATGTTATCAGGATCTGCTTCTTGAGAGTTCATTCATCACTATAGCCTTCTTTTTTGTCCGAAATCGGTTCATCATTGTCGTCTGGCGATCTTGCGGAAAAGATCGCCCGATACTCGCGTTCCACCGTGTTAATATTGGGGTGCTAATCGATACCCCAGAGATGGTGGTCATCTATGACTGCCCGAGCCAAAGCGGATCTATCAGTATGGTATCTTGTTTGCATCAAACGCTATCGTTGAGCACTTTCTTCTTCTTAAACTTGGGGCGTTCGTTGTAGCTTTCGACTTTATGTTGTTCTCTGAAAACTATAATCTCGAACAGTATTAGTCAGGTATTCATTTATATTAGCCTCATGCACATTTACTAGTCTTCAAATACACTGTTAAATGACATTTTTAATTCACAGTGGTCAAATTAAACGTTTTTTGTTTTTTGTCTCTATTAGTACAAAACTAATAATTTTTTACGTTATGTCTAAATGTTTAAAGGGACAGAAATGTAAATCCTAACTGAAATAGTTGATGGTGAGGAATCCTTTGGAAGAAACTCAAACTTTGCTTCAAAATATTAAAATTAAAATTATGCAATATTTCATCATCATCATCAGTAGCTCGACAACCCTTTCTGGGTCCTGGCTTATTCTAGGATTTTCCGCCATTCTGTTCTGTTCCTTGCTTTGTTTTTCCAGTTGGTAATCTTAAGTGTTTTCAGATCTTGTTCCACTTGTTCCATGTATCTAAGTTTGGGTCTTCCCTTTGACTTTCTTCCTACTGGTGTTTTCCTCATAATACGTTTTGGTGTTTCAGTCTCCAACATTCGTTCAACATGGCCCATCCAGCGCAGACGTCCGATCTTTATGGATGTTATGATCTCGGGTTCATTGTATGCTGTGTACAGTTCACAGTTATATCTTCTGCGTCATATGTCATTTTCCTTTACCCCCTTATATATGTGTCTAAGGATTTTTCGTTCAAATGTGCCTAATAGGTATTCATCGCTTTTCGATAGTGTCCATGTCTCTGATCCATATACAAGGACCGGTTTTATCAGGGTCTTGTATATTTTGCATTTGGTTTTTCTTGTGATGTTGTTAGATCTTAGATGTTTAATTAGTCCATTATATGTTTTATTAGCGATATGTATTCTTCTCTTAACTTCTTCACTGACATTGTTATCTGCGGTAACTAGTGAACCTAGGTATGTAAAATTTTTCACGCTTTCGATGTTATAGTCTCCTATTGTCAGATTCTGTAGGTTTCTTTGGCCTGTCGATTTACTGGCCTTCATGTATTTGGTTTTTATTTTATTAATGTTTAGGCCACTGTTTTGTGCCGCTCTTTCTGTCGCATTAAATGCTTCTATCATCTCTCTTTCGCTTCTGGCTATGATATCAACATCATCTGCAAATGCCAATATTTGTACACTTTTTGTTATTATTGTTCCTCTGGTGTTGACTTTTGACTCCCTAATTATTTTCTCTAATGTGATGTTGAATAGAATACAGGATAGGGCATCTCCCTGTCGTAGGCCCGTTCTCACATGAATTGTATCTGTTAGTTCGTTTTGAATTCGAATTTTGCTTTGTACTTTAAGTGTTTCTTTTATGATATCAATGAGTTGAGTTGGAATATTAAACTCTTTCAGTGCATGAATCAGAAATTCTCGATGGATGCTATCATAGGCACTCTCAAAGTCAATGAAAAGATGATGTGTGTCTATATTAAATTCACTAGTCTTTTCCAAGATTTGCCTCAAGACGAAGATCTGATCTATTGTGGACTTCTGCCTGCGAAAACCACATTGATATCCCCCAACTATTTGTTCCGCATATGGTCTCAATCGGTCATACACAATATTTGACAGTATTTTATATGCCACAGTCAGTAGCGTTATTGCCCGGTAGTTTTTACATTGAAGCTGATCTCCCTTTTTATGTAGTGGAATAATTACTCCGGTATTCCAGTCTTGTGGCAGTTGTTTATTATTCCATATGTTCACTATTAGTTCGTGTATCGCATTCAATAGGGAGTCTCCACCTTCCTTCATTAATTCTGCGCTAATATTGTCTAATCCAGGTGACTTGTTTTTCAGTCTGGTAACTGCTTCTTGCATTTCAGCCACTGAAGGTGGGGTTGTTTCTCTGGTATCCGTTTGATCCAGTATAATTCCATCATATAGTGGATCTTCGTTTTTTTCAAACTTTTCTTTGAAGAATTCTGTCCATCTTTGTAGTATTTCACTCTGTTGAGTTACTATATCTCCTTCTTTGCCTCTACACATCATTGTTCTTGGTTTAAATTCTTTTCTACTTTTGTTAAGTTTTTGGTAGAATTTTCTGGTTTCTGATGGTTTATTTAGTTCTTCCATTTCTTGGAGTTCTTTTTCTATGTGTTCTCTTTTCTTTCTGCGATGTATTTTCTTCTCTTCCCTCCTTAGCATTCTATATTCCTCATCTGCCTTTCGTGTTCTATGTCGTTGTTGTAGTCGTTGATATGCATTATTTTTCCTCTCTGTTATGTTGCGACACTCCTCATCGAACCACTGTCCTTCAGTTGATTTGGGCTTTTTTTGCAGACACAGGATCTCTTTGGCCGCGTCTTGTATGATGTTTTTACACGCTTCCCATTCTCTGTTTATATCCTCGTGCTTTTGTCTGTTTTCTAGCCTTACTTTTATATATTCTTTGTATTTTGCCTTTTTGCTGTTGTCTGCTAAGTTTTTTATTTCATATTTTTCAATTTTGGATCCCTTTTCTTTTTTAATGTTTGAGATTTCTTATTCTACTTTCCACTAGATAGTGATCCGAGTCTGCATTTGCCCCTCTTCTGCTGCATACGTTTATTACGTCTGAGTGATGTCTTGAGTCAATAATAACATGATCGATCATGTTTACTGTAACCCCATCTGGAGATCTCCTCGTTCCCTTATGGATATTTTTTCGCTGGAAGCATGTGCTGGCAATGACCATGTTAAGGGAAGTTGCTAGATTTATTAGTCTGATTATGCAATATTTGGAAATTTCAAATTTATCGTCACTGGTTTGTGACATTGTGGTTGACGTTGAGGATTATCAACTGTATTATAAAAGGGCACTATCAATAATTTAAAAACAGACTTTAGTTCTATTACAAAACTTCTACTGTTTTATAAGAATTATCACCGACTTTCAGGTTTACAAGTTGTTTTGTAATCGCTGGAGTCTGGACATTTCTTGTTAGTTATTTTTTATAGATCGCCTTGAACTATTAATTTTATTGTAGAAAATACCGGTGTAATTTCTTTTTGTATTGAGTGTTACTTATATATTTGTTTTTATGTAACCTTTATATTTAATAGGACAAATTGTTTTATGTTCTAGTTATTGTCAAAAGACGAGATTTAGAGCTTTTTGTGTAATTTATGTTGTAATATTTTACCTACTGTATGTATATCGGAGCCGTTATTTATTGCTAATTGTTTTTTGTATAATACTTTTATACGGTTACCTTTCGGAATTGGGATTTCTATTAATAAACACGCGATTCTATTGTAGGCTACTAATTTATATTTTATTAGGTGCGCTGATCGTTTATGATGTATAGAAATTTAATGTTTGTGTTGCAATTTTATGATTGGCAGGTATTGGAAATGTAGCGTGATAATTTAATAAATTTCCACTCTAAATTCTATACTGTTTTGAAGCGAATTATTATTGGCACTGTCGGATAATTTTATAGAACTTTTTAATGGAAAATATTTCACAAAGCAAAACAAATATAACTTTAATCTCAATGTCATAACTTTTTAACTCTGAATTCAATTATTGTATGCAGACATTGTGGTATATTTCAGATAATGACTGTTTCATCTTCTTCTTATATTAGACCTTAGGCTTGTTCTTGTCTGTTCTTAAGGGTCTAGTAATCTTGTGACGTTGACTACCAGCTATCTCGCTATCTTTTAACCCTTTCATAGGCAGTGGGAAGTATAATTCCCACCATATAATATCACGTCTAAAGGCAGTGTAACATTTTTTGACTGTTTGAGGCTGCTACCATTTATATAGTAGTGATATCAGTAAATCTATTAAAAATTACTTTGAAGATGAGGTGCAGATATTTACTTTACCATTCATAGTTATGTTTGAATATATGCTGTTTTGACGGTTTTTTTTGTGCGGTTATGTTCTAGTTGTGAATAAATAATTGTTTACACGAAAATTAAGATGAGTGCTAAGAATTTAAATATTATTTTTCTATTCTTTTGACTTTTATACAGATATTCAGATAAAAAGAATAATAAAAGAACATATTTGACGTATGCTAATCTATATTTGTAAGTGGGTTATATGCTTCCCACCGCATATCCTCGTTCATTTTTATTATTTTATTTTAGAAATGTGGGATCTTGATAATCCCAGAGATGCTGAGGCTGCATTCTTCTTCTTTATGTGCCGTCTTCTACCGAAGGTTGGCGACCTTCAAACGATAGGTTTCTCTATTTTGTATGTATGTATGTATGTTCTGCATGTATTATGTTCGCAGCTTCTGGTATTTGAAACCATTCTCTCAAGTTTTTGAACCAGGATTTCTTCTTTCTGCCCAGACCTCTTCTACCTTCAATCTTGCCTTCCACGATAAGGTGTAGCAGACTGTACTTATCATTACGGAACACATGGCCCAGGTATGACGCTTTCCTCCTTTTAACAGTTGTTAACAATTCCACCTCTTTACCCATTCGTCTTAATACCTCTGTGTTGGTCACTCTGTCTGTCCAAGGTATTTTCAGTATGCCTCGATACAGCCACATTTCTAGAGCCGCTAACTTCTTTATAGTTGCTGTAAGATGTAATAGTTCTATGAGTTTGTCATGTTTGTTTGATAGTATCGAAAGCTTTCTCATAGTCGATAAATCAGGCGTAAACATCTTTTTGTTTACGCCCGTTTCTGTGTGACTCATTAAACTTATAAGGCGATATTCACTACACGTCTTAGAATTCGATTTCTTGGGAAGAGGCACAAATGTAGATTTCAACCAGTCCGATGGAATTTGACCAGTATCGTATATCTTATTAAACAGTTCCAATACTACATTCAGGTTGTTCTCGTTAAAAACTTTTAAAAATTCGACTAGTATTTCATTGCATCATGTTGCTTTCCCATCTTTCGTTTGATCTACAGCTTTTATCACTCCACTTTTCAATATTTTTGGTCCATTCAGATCAAGAGTGTTCGTAGAAATATGACGATAATCCGTAAACAAATCTTTTATGTAATTTGCCCAAGTCTACAACTGTTCTTCTTTATCTACAATAAGTTTGTTGTTCTCGTCTATTAACCTACCAAACTGTTTTTTCTTGTAAGTATAAGTAAACTTCTTGATTTTTTTATGCATATTAAAACTATAGTGTCTTCGTTCTAGCTCTTCTATTTCTTGACATTTTTCTTGTAACCATTTCTCTTTGGATTCTTTTATCTTTTTGCTGACAGTTCTATCCAGTTCTGTATATTGTTCGGGATTATTCTTATTTTCCTTTCTTCTGTCCATAAGGTATAATATTTCGTCTGTCATCCATTCGTTGTTCTTCTTCCGCTCGTAGTCACCAATGACTTCCGTTGCATATAGCGTCCCTTAAGTTGACCCAGTCTCTTTCAATATCATCAGTATTTGTTGTTAAAGCAACATTACTATTAATGCTATTTGTAAGCTTGACTTTTATCTCGGGATTTCTAAGTTGATCCATATCTAGTCTTTTGTTGTTCTGTTTCTGGATTAAGGTTTTTAGTCTGACTCGTAATTGGGCTACAAGAGGATTATGATCAGAGTTTTTATCAGCTCCAGGATATGTTTTGGCTGATATTATTGCGTTACGGAATCGTTTGTTAATTGTTATAAAGTCTATCTGATTTCTAACGATGTACCCAGTCCTGTCCTGTTGTGACCTCCAAGTGTACAATCTTCTTAATGTTAACTTAAACCAAGTATTTGTGATAATTAAGTTTTTCTCCTGGTAAAACTGTATTAGTCTATCACCTCGCTCATTTCTTGTTCCCAGCCCATACTTGCGGCTGCATTAGCTTATTTATATTCTTTACCTGACAATGAGGAATATTCAGAAGAAGTAGCAGATCAAGGTGCTTTCGAAGAACTTGAAAATTTGGAAGACAACTGTTCAGATTCTTCTGGTGTGAATACAGCCTGTTTGGAATCTTCACATACTCAATATTCAGATATTTTTTTTCTCTCTCTGTACATCTCCGTTAAATTTTCAACTATTTGTTTCGGAAAATAATGAAGATGAAGAAAATGATGAGGAATGGGATCAAAACACAGAATTCTTTGACAACCTTGCACTTTATTTTTCTAAGGATGCCAATTCTGCATACGATTTTAATATTGAAGACAAAGAAATCGATTATTTCGCCAAAATTTTTGATTTAGATATTCTTGATACGACAGTTTATCAGACTAATCTATATGCAAAGAAGAATTGGCCTAGAAGGGTTAATAAGACAAATCAACCCGGTCCATCTAATAATTGGCAAGATATAAATCTAGAGGAAGTGAAGGTCCTAATTGGAGTAATGATTATAATGGGAATACATACACTTCCTCAGCTTTCCAAACATTGGTCCACTGATCCATATTTAGGCGTATCAGCAGTTTCGCAAGTATTTGGATCTAAGAGATATAAATACACTCGCGATCATAAAATCCGGGTCACCTTGAAAATTTCAAGTTTCTTGAATATTTTTGCCTCTGCTGCAGTAATAACCTTTTTTTTACGCTAATGTATTTTTTATTTGTCATTAATGTTTGTTTTGAAAGAAAAAAACGGTTTTTTATTATTTTTTATTGAAAAAGCAGAAAACAAACCAAATTGTTGATAAAACAGACATACGAAAAAAATGGAAAATACAGAACATGGCAAAATATCAGTGAAATTTTAATGACTAATATCGTGTATTGCCTCCACTCGCTCTAATAAACTCGTGCAGACGACGGGGCATACTGTCAATTTTTCTCCGGATTACATGTTGTGGTATGTTATTCCACTCTCTCACTAACAGATCCTTAAGCTTGCGTTGTTGGGAGGAGATGTTAGGGGTTGAATACGTTTTTTCAAATTATCCTCGAGATGTTCAATGGGATTCAGGTCCGGAGACCTAGCTGGCCAGGGTAACCTGGTAATTCCAACCTCGTCCAAGTATTGCATACTGATCGTGGCAACGTGCGTTCGCGCATTGTTGTGCATAAAACGACGTCTTCTTCAAGCCCTGCCATGGTATGCATAACATGTACTTCCAGAATCTCCGTAATGTCTCTTCGTGCAGTTAAGGACCCATTTTCGATGAAGGGTAATTCTGTGCGGAAGTCGGAAGATACACCTTCCCAAGCCATGACCGAGCCTTCACCAAATGGTATTCTTGGAGCAATGCAAGCTTGTGAAAATCATTCACCGGTTCTCCTCCAAACTCTTACATGCCCATCGGATCCATTTAGGCAGAAACGGGATTCATCTGAGAATAACTCTTTGCTCCAATCGTTAATTCCCCTATGCGCGTATTGTCGAGCAAAAGCTAGTCGTACAACTCGATGCGCCAGGCGAAGTGGCGGTCCTGTAGCGATTACCCGAGAAGATAGTCTAAAAGAACGAAGTCTTCTCCTGACTGTTGCAACGCTAACATTGCGATTTCGTACTTCCTGTAGACGATTTCGATGCATAATCGCAGTTGAGGTCCGGTTTCGTAAAGCCTGAAACACAAGAAAACGGCCATCTCGTGCCGTAGTCGTCCTTCTTCGTCCAGAGCCAGGACGTCTGGATAGCAAACCCGTTTCCTGAAAGCGTTAAAGCACTCGTTGAACCGTAGAAAGGCTTACGCCAACAGTTCTTGCGACTTGCCGTTGAGTGTGACCGTCTTTCACAAGCGCAACAATTTGTGCCGTTTCAACAACAGTCAAGGGTATTTTTGTCAAAAAATAAACAATAATAAACACTAATAATGGCACTAATAAACATTAATGGTGGCAATAATAAACGTTTGTTCGTTGCGTTTGAACAGAAAGTCGAAGCACAAATGAGACATTTAAAACAAGCGGCATTGACAGGTACGGTTCATTTTGGGAAGTGTGCACTTTTCCGAGAAATCGGCACTATTGGAAATCTTTGTTGCAAAGGAAACCGCTAAGCCGACAACAATTCTCAGAAACATGCATTAGTTTGTATTTGTGTTATTATTATTTACGATAAAGCTCGTTAAAAATGAAATATCGGTGATTTTCAAGGTGACCCGGATTTTATGATCGCGAGTGTAACTAATTGAAAATTTACACCTAAACAACAATGAAAATGCAGTGGCTCGAGGAAAACCTGGATAATTAATTTGCTCACGCCCATGATAGGGTTAAAGAATCGTTCTGGTAGTCTGATGGCTCTTGGTATTAAATCTCTTGTTATTGGGGCGAGTTCCTCACTTAATTCGTCTAATATGCTGGTTCCATTCCTGTCTACTCTGTCTTTCCTATTGCACACTATCCTGTATTACGTGTTCCCGACAATTGATTCCAAGTTAAGTTTCAAGTTCCCGTGTTTAAGATATTAGTTTTGTTCTTGCTGTATCTGCTCTTCTTTTATCTCGTTTTTTATTGTCATTACTGGTCTTGCAATACGTATCTACCCATCCCATACCCATATAGTTCAAGAGGCCTTAGAGTCCCTTGGCTTGAAATTCTTCGACTGCTTTTTCCACCGTTCATGGCCGCAGTTCTCCAGTTGCTTTTCTCCATTTTATCTAGATCTTCCTTACTTTGACTTTTTGACTTTTGACTTTTTTCGTGGTAGTCCTCTACTTTTATTCACTTCACCTCCCAGCAGGTAATCTTTTGCCTATCTTTCATTCTTGCCACGTGTCCCAACAATAGTTTGTGCAGTGATTCAACGGTTCTTCTTCGTTTTGCAATCCTCTCCTCGATTTGTTGGTTCTCTTCTCTTTATTTCAGGGTAACCCTTATGTGTTCAGACTCCTGCAGCTTTTTGAAACTATACTTTTTACCCTCATTATTTGTGAAAGTCTTCCGTTGTGTTTCTTTGTTTGCATTCTGCCCCATTTTCGTATACTTTATTTTCTGCTCGTTAATAATTACTAAACCATATTGTTTTGCATTTTCCTGATATTATTTGAATATTTTCTTGGTATTAGTACATCGTCGGCAAACGCTAGAACCTCGCTTCCGTTGCCATAGGTCATATTGCATCCAGCACGAAATTAAATAGTACTGTTGACAACGGGCCCCTTTGCTGTAATCATTTTTGGCTTCAAAATTTCTTGCCAGACTTCACCGAATAGTAAGCTTGTTTCAATTTACGATTTATTTGTAAGTGGTCATATATCGTTTCTTTTCAGTTGCCAGTTGCGTTTACAGTTAAACCAAAATACGAGTAGACGTGGAAATAGTGTGTGCACTAGCAGATTTCAAATTATGGCACAGAGCTCTCAGTTGATCGAGAACCGCTTAGCTGTTTATGTTTATGTGGATAGTTTCACTGTAAATGTAAAAGTGATTCGCGACGTTGACAAGTTTTGTGTAAAATCTCAATATTTAATATTTGTGATTTTTAATTTCATTTAATCTGAAAATGGGTCAACAATATAAAGTGAAGCGAAAAATTTTGAATGCTCAAGCTCGTGAATAATACACTCAGTGTTAAAATTCGCTCAATGAGAAGCAGGTGTTTCTGTGTGTAGGATTAAAATATTGCAAAGGAGGATCGCGAAATTAAAGCAGAAAACATCGGATTTGCCACTCCCAATAAAAGGCGGAAAAAATCTTCAAAAATAAAATTAGAAACAGATAAATAAGGTCTTTTACTTTAGCGGCTTATTAATTTTCATATAATTAAGAAGCAAGTACTGTAAATAAAATTCATAAGAGATTTGTTGAAGAATTTGAGTTTATTGAAACAAAGAAAGTATGCGTTTGGAAATTGGTATAAATCTAAACCAATCCACGACCCGTTCGGAATATAATAACTAGTTCCACTCGTAAATAACTATATCCACCTCCGTGACGCTGGGCTAACATGATGTGAAATATTCCTGTTGGATATACATTCGGGTCCGACTAGAAAGCGCAACAGTCAGTTGGTGCGATGCTTCCTCGTTTTCATCGGGCGACAATAGAAGCAACACATGGTTTTTAACCATATTTCCTATTCAGCGATCTTTAGGATGCTGGTCGAAATGTAGAACGTTGGAAATTAATACAAATGCATATTTTTTCCAAAATACCGATTGTTCGTGTTTTTATATGCATAGTTTAGTATGTAGTATTTTTTTAGGAAAGGAAAAATAATAAATAATTGCGTTTTTAAAGTGTTTTTAAATTTTCGTACAAATGAATTCATTGACGCAGTTTGGATTCCGCGATTCCTTAGGCACCCGAGAGGCTCTATTCGCTGTCCAAGTGCTTATGCAAAGATGCAGGGATGTTAACTGTGATGTGTATACTTGTTTTATCGGCTACAAAAAGGCATTTGATAGAGTAAAGCATGATAAACTTATAAACATCTTGAAAGAAGTGGGGTTAGATGATAGGGACTTAAGAATCATCTATAATTTATATTACTACCAAACAGCGAATATTAAAGTGAATGACCAATTGACAGAGGCAGTCTCCATAGATAGAGGAGTGAGGCAAGGATGCATTCTGTCCCCGGTGTTATTTAATATATACTCTGAATATATCTTCGAGCAAGCGCTAGGCGAACTACAAGAAGGCGTATTAGTCAACGGAATACGTCTAAACAACATTAGATATGCCGACGACGCAGTAGTTTTTGCAGATAGTCTGGACGGTTTGCAAAGAATAATGTCGCGTATATCAGATATAAGTAGAGAACACGGACTTGATCTTAATACGAAGAAAACAAAGTACATCGTAATCAGTAAGCGCGAAATATTAAATACACAGCTTTTGGTTAACCAACATCCAATTGACAGAGTGGACAGCTACACATACCTTGGTACCAACATTAACAGCCAATGGGATCACTCCAGTGAAATAAAACAACTCATAGGAAAAGCGAGATCGGCGTTCATAATGATGAAGTCTCTTTTCAGAAGTCACGATTTACCACTTGCTACCAAAATCTTTCTCATTAGATGCTATGTATTTTCTACGTTATTATACGGAGTAGAGGCCTGGACACTTTCCGAAGCTTCTTTAAGAAAACTCGAGGCATTCGAGATGTGGTGTTACAGACGTATTTTAAGAATTTCATGGGTGGATCGTGTGACTAATGTTGAGATCCTACGTAGAATAGGCAAGGAATGCGAGATTATTAACACTATCAAAGAGCGTAAACTAGAATATCTTGGCCATGTTATGAGGAATGAACAGAGATACGGCTTGTTGCAACTCATTCTTCAGGGCAAGGTATTTGGAAAGAGAGGACCAGGGAGAAGAAGAATATCTTGGCTTCAAAACCTGAGAAAGTGGTTTAATACATCGACAACCGGACTATTCAGAATAGCAGCAAGCAAAGTTAGGATAGCCATGTTGATCGCCAACATCCGGAACGGATAGGCATCGTAAGAAGAAGAAGAATTCATTGACGACAATAATTTTTTGCTATCAATGAATTTTTTTTAAGTGATAGCTCGATGTAGGATTTATATAAGGATGCTGAATATACACACATCTCCAAAAGTCGATCTGGCTAGATAATTTCAAAAATAATGAAATTAATTTTTGAACTCTACGATATATTTATAATAAAGCAAGTGCACGAGAAATCATTCGAATACAACAAACCGGCATATCTGTTTCGTGGACCTTAAGAAGGCATTTGGCCGGGTCAAACTAAAGGACGTTATCCACTTATTGTGTGGATAAGACAGGGAGATTCCTTGAGTCCTCTATTGTTCAACCTGATTATGGATGAAATAATAAAAAAAAGTTAAAACTAAAATATTATACCCAATGGGAGAAAACCAACTTAAAATAATCTGCTATGCAGATGACGCAATACTACTCTCTCAAAGTGAAGATGATGCTGCGTAACAACATTTAATATTTTTATTTCATTTTGTATTATATTATCATATCACAATGTATATTAGTTTTAAAGTTTAGATTTGTGAAGTTCCTTTGTACTATTTAATAATCTGAATGGGCGCCGATAGTAATTTCCAAATTATCGATTTGAGTCATCTGAAAAACCCTAACAGGAAACGTAAGTTGAAAAATATACTTTCCCATCGACCATAAACCTACTCAGGTAATTTTACCAATGAAAGGAAAGTTAAATGTTGCGAAATGTAAAGTGATCCTTCCTATAAGTCGAGGGTCAACGGGATGAATGGAGATCAGTTTGAATCGAGCACTGGGTGAGCTCGAAGCTTATGGTCGCGCTAGCTGCACTTTAGAAAGTTTAACACAGTCAGAATATTAATAATTTTACCCAACTCGTGTTAATTGCATCACCGACAAGTTCTCTAGTTTTTTTTGCACATACATTTAAGGCAACTAAAATTCGTAAATCAGCTGTCGTAAGCACGTTATCGGCATCAAAAATACGTAGTTGTAATTGTTTAAATAGACTTGTTAAAATGTTTCAACCTTTCATTTGCCCTAGATTTCTGGGTGGTCCTTCAAAAAAGTATAGAAAAGTGAACCTATTTCCCTAAGGACAAAACTCGTTCTCAAGGGAAAAACCAGCGACCTATGACTGGTGCGCGAAACAAAGGCATTAGGACGAGGTGTAAGGGTAAACACACCTACATCTTCACACAGATGATTTACAACGTATGCTGCACCAATTTAATATAACCGCCAGAAAATTTAACATGTTAATTTCTCCAAAAAAGACAAAATGCATGGTTTTAACAGCAAATTTACCAAGATGTAAATTGGAACTGGAAGTTCAGATAATAGAACAAGTTTAAATATCTAGGCATCACATTATCTAGCTACGGAAAGCTCGTAAAAAATTGCCCATCAAAAACTGGGTAAGAAATAGAAGAGTAGAATGGAACGATCATATAAGCCCAATGACAACAAATAGAGTAGTAAAGACGGCAAGAGACGGTTCCCCAATAGGAAGACAATCAGTAGGAAGACCACGCAAACGATGGAATGACAACTTACTGGAGGCACATTGAAAAACAGACAGAGGCATGTCTATATAAAAAGAAGAAGAAGAAGAGGAAAGCTAGAAACAGAAGTGGAAGATCAAGTGAATAGAGCAAACAGAGCCACAGGTTGCGTGAATGAAACAATATGGAGAAATACAAAAACCGGGAAAAAATGACAAACAGAATTTACAAAACAGTCATCAGACCAATAATGACATACGCGGTAGAAACACGACCTGACACAGATGGACATAGGATGTTAGAAACAGCAGAGATAAAAACACTTGGAAAAATCGATGGCAAGACACTATGGAACAGAGCTAGAAGTAAAGATATACGACGTAAATGCAAGGTGGAGAACATCAAGGACTGGGTAAGAAATAAAAGAGTAGAATGGAACAATCACATAAGCTGAATGACAACAAATAGAGTAGTAAAGATGGCAAGAGACGGTTTCCCAATAGGAAGACGGTCAGTAGGAAGACCACGAAAACGATGGAATTACAACTTACTGGAGGCACATTCAAGACAGACAGGTCTACATAAAAAGAAGAAGATCTCTAACCTTCTTCTTCTTCTTCAAGTGCCCTGTCCGTTGCGAACGTTGGCTATTAACATGGCAATTCTGATCTTATTTGCGGCGCTTCTGAATAGTTCGACCGATGTGAGCCCGAACCACTTCCTCAGATTTTGGAGCCACGAGTGTCTTCTCCTGCCTGGCCCTCGCTTACTGTCTATTTTTCCCTGGACAATCAATTGCAGTAGACGGTACTTATCGTGTCTCAATATGTGTCCTAGATATTCAAGTTTTCTTTGTTTAATTGTATTCACGATTTCTTTCTCCTTTCCGATTCTTTGGATTACCTCTGTGTTGGTGACATGTTCGGTCCAGGATATACGAAGAATGCGTCGGTACACCCACATTTCGAATGCTTCTAGTTTTCTCGTGAGCGTCTCCGTCAGCGTCCAGGCTTCCACACCATACAGTAAGATCGGAAAAATGTAGCATTTAACTAGACGTAGTTTTAGGGGAAGAGACAAATCTCTGCTTATGAGGAGCTTTTTCATATTGCTAAATGCTGCTCTAGCTCGTTCTATTCTCGCCTTAATTTCTGTGGCCTGTTCCCATTTTGCATTTACGTTGGTGCCAAGGTACACATAAGATTCTACATGGTCAATTAGTATTTGGGTTAGTGAGTTTCTTAATATCAATTGTGTTTAAATTAGATCTTTTCTCGAGCCGTTTTACTCTCATGACCATTCTGCATACCAACAGATTGTGGTCCGTAGGAACATCGGCACCTGGGTACGTTTTTGATGATTTTATCATGTTTTTATATCTTGATGGTACTGCTATATAATCTATCTGATTTCTTATGATGTTGTCAGGTGAGTCAGCGGGGGATTTCCATGTGTAAAGTCGACGTTTGGGGAGCTTGAAGAGTGTATTACTTAATAGCAGGTTATATTCCTGGCAGAAGCATATAAGTCTATCACCTCTATCGTTTCTCTCTCCTAGGCCGAAGTTACCCACGATCTCATTCACCTTGCCTCTGCCAACCTTTGCGTTAAAATCTCCCATCACTATTGTTACTTCATGTTTTTTTGTCATTTTCATCAGGCTTCCCAGTTGTTCATAGAATTCTTCGCTGGTTGCCTCATCTTTATCTGCCGTTGGCGCGTATACCTGTAATATGTTAATATTCACCGGTGTTGCTTGAATTTGTAAAAGCATTATTCTATCTGAATGGGGAGTGAAAGATTTTACTGCCGAATTAATACGTGGGGCAACTATTATTGCGGTGCCGTTTCTGTGATGTGTTGTGTCGTTTCCAGCATAGTAAACTTTATATCCAAGTATATCGCATTGTCCAGAGTTTTGCCAGTGTGTTTCACTAATTCCTAATATATCAATTTTTAATCTTTTCATCTCTTTTACAATGTTATGAGTTTTGCCGCTCTCGTACATACTTCGTACATTCCAAGTTCCAATCCTTAGGTGTTGAGGACTTGCTTCATTTTTTAGGCCGTAGGGATTTTGCTGGCTGACGACCAGGGAGGCCCTACTATTTGTTTGTGTGCATCCTCCCCTGCAGGGTCTTGGGATCCGATCACCATGATCAGTAATGTTTTTGTTATCGTAGTGTATTGCCATGATAACTATTCTAGGAAATTCTTATGGGGTGGTTTTCCGTTGCCTTCCCCATCGCAGTACCACAACCATTCAAACTGCTCCAGTCCTGCTTGTGGTAGTCCAGTTTTAAGCCGATCCAGGATCATTTCCTTTGCGCCTTGAGCTGGTACTGATGATCGCTGCTGCCCTTCATCAGGGTATCACTCGGTAATCACTCGGTGAAATTTTCGCCATATCTGGCTACCCTCACTCTACCTCATCTCTAACCTGGAGAAAATTAATGCCGGCGGTTTGAGATGGAATTGTGTGCGATTTCACGTGCTTGTAATCTTCTACTAACTTATACCGCCTTTATTCTGTGAGGTTGTTGAGTGGACTGTATTATTTTGAGTGTCTATATTGTACGTGAAGAATAACAAAGTTTTATTCCTCTTCGTACTATAGGCAACAAAAACAGGTACAATAAATATGTGATAATATACGTTGTTACACAAGGTTATTGGTTTCGCAATCGCTGTGACAAAATTCGTCTTCTTGCTAAACACGTGAGAGAGAGACACACACTCTGAGATTCGCAAATACCAAAATCACAAATTTGGTTATTAATACCATGTTTCCTCCGTGAAAGTTTCTAACAGACTTCTTTGTATTTGGGACGGTCGCTGATGTGAACTAGAGAAACTGATCTTTTTTTTACAGGTTTTAATTACCGATCGTGTTTTATTGTTGTAAGGAATATTTCAACAAAAAAAGGAGTATGATACAGTCCCAAGACTTGTGGCAAGTCTTACAACAACTCGGCATTAGTCCATACCTTTAGGAATAATCACAGAAGTATACAGGGGTAACACTACTTACCTAAAAATCGTAAATAGACTACCAGAGCCAATAAAAGTAACTAAAGGACTAAGACAAGGATGCAGTACGTCACCCTTACTGTTTAATTTATATATTGAGGCAGCCCTCCAAAATTGAAAAAACCACTGCCAGGGATTGGGAATCCCATAGGAAATGACGTACTGTTCTCCCTGAACTTTGTCTATACAGAGAATATGTAAAATGGGAGTTACAAGTCAGCATGAAGAAAACATAATATTTGGTTATCAATTCAGATGCAAGGTTTAAAGTGTTGATAGACGAGGACGTGGAAATCAAACAAGTGGAAAAATTTAAATATTTAGGTGCACTCATTGATAAGAACGGCTTGGAAGAAACCGAAATTTAACACCGAATTAATCAGGGACGTAAAATTGTATGATGTCTGAACTCCTTATAGTGGGATCGCAACATTTCCAAAAGGAATAAAAAAAGAATAAGGCAAACCATGGTTGAATCATCAGTTCTTTGTTATGGCTCTGAAGTATGGACAATTAATGCAGACCTGAAGAGAAGATTGTTGGCAGTTGAAATGGATTATTTGAGAAGAAGTGCTAGAACATCAAGGCTGGAAAGGAAGATCAACGAATCTATAAGAAATAACATAAATGCTACAGAAGCGGTCATTGACAGAATAGAAAGAAGAGGTTTAAAATGGTTTGGACACCTATTGAGAATGCCTGACGAACGTTGGCCCCTAAAACTTCACAGATGGAAGCCCCCTGGAAGAAGAAAAAGAGGTAGACCTCGACGCTCATGGAGTAAAGGAATTAGAAGAGCGATGGAATCGAGAGGTTTGGAGGAGGAGCATGCCTTGGACCGGGAGGATTGGCGGAGGAGAACGGGAATACGTCGATAGCTGTCTAAAAAATGTATTGTATTTACAAGTTGAATCCTGTAATATATACATAGGAATACTTCAGTCGTCTAGGCATACAGGGAGGAGTGAATTTAATAAAAACCAAAGGAAAGATTCTATTTTACGAACACTTATTACAGGGTTGTAAATAAAATCAGTTTACAACCAGTAACCCTTTCGTTTTCGACATGTTTCAATAATCACCCTGTATCTCGCTAATGTGGGGAGCTATTATTTGATTGGGCAAATTGTAGGTCCAGTATTTTACATTTCTCCTCGAAACTCTTAAATCCAATATCATAATTTTTGTCGTTTTCGCGGTTTTGTGGTGTCGATTTCTTACTAATGAAACTAATTTTAGAAACCTACCACATTGTTGATTTTATAATAAAGCTCTATATCGGAAACAATTTAAACACAAATATAATGATTCATTGAATAGATAAAAACAAGGTAAAAAAAATTGGGCAAGATTATTTGTTAGTAAATTATTTTGAAACCATTGTCGTAGATTTTACAGCACTTGGGAGTGTCATTGCGTGACATTTGTTAACTTTTCGTTCCCGCAGGTCTCACAGTATATTTTATGGAGTGCTTTGTTTTTCATGGCCTACAAAAAAATTTAATGATTTTTTATTTAACCGAAAAATTACTCAATTAAACCTCTTTCTCTTATCAATCGAAATCTTCCTCGAAGTTATTACGAAAGCTCTTGAATGATTTTATAACGAGCGATCCACAATTATTTTCATCTGTTTTAATCTGAATTTGTATCATTGGTTTATAAATTAATTTTGATTAACATTGTAAAACATAAAAAAATTAGCCGAAATCTTAAACACAGAATAATTAAAAATCAAAGAAGATGCTGTATATCTTTTCTTCTCATTGAGTCTGTAACAATGTTTAGGACCCACGGAGTATTATTTAATTCTTCAATATGATTCTCTATTCTTTGTCCAAATCCTAGAGGAGTTTTAAAAATGGATTTTTTTAAATGTGGCCACAGAAAGAAATGACAGGGAGACAAATCACAGGATCAAGGGGGAAATATAATAGGCGTATTTAAACTTATGACCCTATTATCGAAAAAGTCCATAATAAGATTCAAATTTCGCATCATTGTACGATTTCGAGCCACGTCTTGCTGAAAATATCCTTCTATTAATTTATCACCCATCAATTGATTTATAAATGGAGTTAAAATTTCTTGACGTTATCTTTTAGCATTGAGAATCCCTTCGATTTTTTTTTGTAACATCTGTACAGTGTTTGTATACGGCTATCTGGTCACAAATGATCAATTGTCAGTTATTTTCTGACCTAACTTAATAAACAGCAAATACTTTAATCTAAGGGATTACCATATGGCTTACTCTTATTTTATCTATCAACTAATGCACTATAACGAACGTGCAATAACATCACAGCACTATACTCTGCTTTTTACACTAAACTGGTACACATTTACCCTAACTCAAATGGTTTTGTCCTTCTCTTTAGTTCAGTGTTGTCAAGAAGCTGGATTACCTCGACATTCACATGTCTATTTAGCCTCTTGCTGCTGTTCTCTCGATTACTTCGGTCACAGTTTCCACATCCAAGTCCTGGTGGAGGTTGCTGTTACAGATATACCAAGCAGCATCAACAATTTTCCTCAGTACTTTGTTTTGAAATCTCTGGATAATATGTAGATTAGTAGCTTTGGTAAAGCCCCAGATTTGGCACCCATATTCGCATGTGGCCCTGACCTCAGTATTTGCTTGTAAATGGATAATTTATTATGAATGGATAATTCTAAGTTTTTCCAATCAACCAATACAATTTCTTATATCTAACATCAAGCCCCCCTCTTTTCTTTTTGCCATAGACTTTCAAGCGCAGCCTCGCGTCTAGGGTGATGCCCAAGTATTTTGCTGATGTTGCATAAGGAACTTACGTATCATTTTTTATTCTAACTGGGAAATTTTTAATTTTTTTAGTCTCATTGATTTAGTCTCATTTAATTTTATTCGCCATTTTCTGGTCCAGGTATGTATTGTATTTGCTGATAGTTGCAACTTATCAGTCGCTTCTTCACTAGTGTCTCCTATCGCTAGTATTGCTGTATCATCCGCGAAGGTGGCAATAGTGTTTTGTTCTAGTTCTGGAATGTCACACGTATACAATAGGTACAGGACCGGACCTAATACACTCCCTTTTTCACGCCAACTTTGATCTCCCTTAAATCGGTGTACACTTCTTGTTTTACTCTGAAATATCTATTCGCAATGTATGATTCTAAGATTTCTGAATTCTGTTTAGGCATGAACGTTATTAGTTTATAGTTTAAACTCTCATGCCAGACTTTATCAAACGCCTGTTCTACCATCAAGAAGATTGTAGAGCAGGCTTTCTTTTCTTCTAATATTTTTTTCTATTATATTCGTTATTCTGTAAACTTGATCTATAGTGGAATGTTAATTTCTGAAACCAAATTGATGATTTGGTATAAGATTTTTTCTTTCTATTATTGGTTTTAATCTTTTCTCAATAGAAGTTTTTCAAATAGTTTTGACATCACCGGAAGGAGTGATATTGGTCGATAGGATAGGATTAGGAGGTTCACCTTGTTTGGCGATCATAATGACTTCGGCTACTTTCCATAGTCTGGGAACATATCTCAATCTAAAAGCAGCATTTATTAGGTGTTTCAGCATAACTATGGCTTTTCTTGGTAGATTTTTGAATAGTTCTCCTGTTATGAGATTATATCCTGGAGCTTTCTTAGGATTTATATTCTCTTTTATCATTGTTGATACTTCTCTAAATGATGTCAACGTTATTCTTTCTTCGATTTGGAATGGTTCTTCCCATCTCAGTTCTTCACCATCATTGTCGTTGGCTTGAACGTGCTTTCTAAATGATCTGCAAGTCGTTCTGTTTTCTGTTCGTTACTTCTAGCCCAGTTGCCGTTTTCCAACTTGATAGGAGGATAATGAATAATTGGTCTCTTCATTCTTTTTGTTGCCCTCCATAACAAATAATCTGTGTTTTGGTCAGCTGTTAAATTACTTAAAAAGGAATCAATTGTTAAATTTTTTATATTCTGTATATCCCTTTTTAGTTTTTGTTAATATTAGTTAGTAGTTTGTAATATTAGTTAGTCGACATATTTTTGTCAATAAAGAAATCTATCAGGTCTGGAATTTTGTTCCTATCGGTAGGCCAGTATGTTGATCTACCAGTAGATCTTCACTGTTACTTCACCCTTTTGTTCCTTAACAGCTGACAATAGCTCTTTTCATTTAGTTGTAGTTAGCATAGAGCCCCAATGGGCTTGAATTAAAGTCGCCACCGATGATGTATCTTTTTCCTAAAGTGTTCATAAACTCTTTATATTGTTCTCTTTTAATCGAGTGTCTAGGAGAACAATATATTGAACTTGCTATCTTGCAAGATGCTATCTTTAATTATGGTAGCGCTTCCTACTTTAGCTGCATTATCTGGGTGTACAGAAGAATATACTCCATACCCCTAAATTTTATATATGACTGTTTAGTCAAATGTGTTTCAGAGACGAGACACAGATCAATTTTCTCAATGGCTAGTACTGCTTGCAACTCGATCTGATGTTGTAACAGCCCATTTGCGTTCCACGCCATTATTCGGAGGTCCTCGAAAAATATGAGTCCTTAAATACGCCGCTTGCTTATAGCAGCCCAAAATCTAATTTTCTGTGTACTTTTCAAAATTTGTGTGCCCAGAAAGATGAAACCAATATTCGTCAGTAAAATCTTTTGCCTAATACATAATCATCATTATTGAGATTGTTTAGAAACCAATTACAGAAGGGGATAGTCGTTTAGGGTGATTTCATGGAAGGCTTATAACGATACGGATGAAAATGTAAAGCTTGCTTAAGAATATGATGGCAATTTCTATATGAAACATCTATCTTTTGATGTAAATACCGAATTCATATATGTTGTTTATCTACATATATGAATTTTTGACTGTCTTGACCAGTTCGATGTTTTCTTCAGTTCGTATTTTAGTCCTGCTTGCCCCTGGCTTGTGAGTTACTACTACTACTACAATGTTCATTTTGAAGGTTAGGGTAAGGATTCTTTCTTTCGAAAGAATTGAACATGTTTCCTTGTTTAGGATCTTGTGATCCTCTTTAGGTTTGCTTTGAATGTTCTTGTGTGGCATGGTACAAGGCAGAACAGCACCGAAAAGGCACTGAGGTAGTTGTCGTGGCGTGTTTCTTGGGTGTTAGACTGGGGGCCGTTGATGGCTCTGAGTGTAAAGTTCTTGTTGGGCGTTTAAATTGTCTCGATAATTGTGGCAACATTTGAGATGTTATGGATTTCACGGGATGAGAATTTCCAGGGTTTTCTATTTACACTACGTAGAATTTTTCAGCAGCGAGTAGTTTACTCCCGTGATAGTCTCTCAGAAGACTAGAGTTGTGAACTAGAGTTTTTGTGTGTGTTCGTCCAATTCTCCCTGTAACTGGTGTGAGGAAATGGGCTCGATTTCTGACCCTATCTAAAGTTGCCTTTAGATCAGGTTCCCAGTGGAGTGCCCTAGAAAAAAGGACACCCAAATAGGAAGCTGTCGGGCGGATATCGAGCCATTGCCCCATCAAACTCAGATAACTCTTAAAGATGTTTTTGGGCTACGAAACACAATGGTTTGCGTTTTTGCAGCGATAACTGTGACTCCCCACTTTTTGGGTATCATTCCAAGGAGTAGGAAACTGATTATTTTTGAGCCATGCATTAATAGTTTTTGTTAGAAGATGGGTGATACTCTCAGGAAGTTGTTTGAGATACCGTCTACTGATATTTTCAGGTTCAGGGGAGTTATTTTTGCCTATTTGGCAATAACTCTCCATTTCCCTGTAAGTGAGGGGGCTCATGATCGGGTCATAACCTGGATTGTGGTGCATGAGAGTAGTTCTTATTATGAATTCAGTGTTGAGCTTGAAAAAGTGATCAAAGTTTGGATTGTCTGGGGACTGGAAATTGTTATGAAGCTAATTTTTGAATGCTTCGGCTTTTAGCTCCGGGGAGCTAACTACTTGGTTGTCGAGCAACAGAGGAGAGGGTTGAGTTTGTTTTTGTTTGGTTAGGACTTTGAGTTTGTTCCAGAATTTACCGCCGTCCCTGTAATCTATGTATCTGTAACATTAGGAAATTCTTCAACAAAATTTGGAAGGGTATTTCGATTGGAGTAAACCAATTCTCCGTTAATTCTTTGGCCATTTCTAAAATACATTTCGAGCATAGATCGCTATTGTTCATACGTGAAAACCATTTTTAATAATAATTTTGTTTACTAAAACTTGAAAAATCAAAGTTGACAAACTGACAAGTATGTCTGAATGAATGATAGACATGCGCTGTATAGCTGTCCTTCAGAGCCCACTATGATGACAATTATTTTGAATCACTGGATAGCTCTCTTTCTCATTAAAACTCCATGATACGTTGTCGATGGACCACACTGTATATATGCTTTGATGAGATCCTAGAATAGGAACAGGAACAATGCAAAAAACATTAAACGTAATTCACGAAATTTTCAAAATAGTTTTCTTGTTAATACGACCGTTTTCATTGTCGTTTCTCGACCTTTTTTTATATATATGTATTGGCGGCTGTCCAATCCTCAATTATTGTTTTGATTGTTAAATCGCACTACAAAGCGGATACTATCTGAGTTACATTTTATTCAGTTCTCTCTGAATTCATTTAAATAACAGTTCAGTCCAGTCGACCCACACCATTTTTAAATTTACAGTTAGTTTGGAGTATACTACTTATCATCGATCATCATGAATGAATATAACACTATACTATAAAGTGAAATCGTCCATATTCGCATAGTTAACATTCTCTTGTATTGTTATTCCGTGCGAGAAATGATTTGAAATATAACCCATTCTAAACGACAAGAATTCGTTCGCTACCTTGTCTATGAATTAATACGGAAGTAACGGTTCCCGACAGAGATGCGCCTGTCTTAAATGAATCGATTATAGTCGGTATTAAATGAGTCGATAACGATTATGTCGATTTTACCAGTCGTGTGATTTTTTTTTTCAATAAATATCTACACAACATTTATTGTAATTACAATCTAGTTATAGGTAAGCATCATCATCATTCACATTTCTGCCAGCACTTCTTGCTTTTTCTCTGCTACTTCGTTTAGGAACTCGCAATTCAACAATTTTTCATATTAAGTATCGTCATTTCGAAGTAAAACATCCTCTGCCCATCTTAACATTTACTATATCAATTGGTGCTACTCCTATACCTCCCCTAATAGACACAATATTAATTTTATCTTTTATTCTCACTCCATCAGATGTCATACATCTGATCAATTTCAATATAGCATAAATTACTAATGTTCTTTAAGACCATCTCATATCTAAACCGACAACATAATGCACTAATCTATGATACCCAACGCTGTTCTTAGAGGTTCTAAACCGACTAGGGAAGGTTTCCCTAGTACTGTTGGATTCAATCCGGTGATAGACACATGTTCGGACATAGCATTGGATTTATGAGCTGCTTGAATCCATGACCAGTCGCCTTCCAACTAAAACCACCCCTTCCGAGAAAGCACCCCGGACAATTCAATCGGCGAACGAAACATTGGGGTGCCTTGCGCAGTCTGGGAATTCGAGTGAAAAAACTGGAAGAAGATTCTTACCTAAAAACGATAAGAACCACTTAAATAACATCTAGAGACAGTATTGTAGAAAGAAAAAATATGGGATGATAAAAGTGCAGATGTATGTAGTCTTAACTTATCTACCCTGTTCCTGTCTCGCTCTTTCTAGCGTCTCCTTTTTCTTTATTTTTTGTATAATTAGGTCGACAATAACATCGTAGGATAATTTGTTCTGCATGGCTTTTTGTACTAAACTGTTGGGTGTCGTCGCTCCTAGCTTTGATAGTTGTTCCGTTCTCTTTGGAAAATAGTGCAAACAAAAATGCAGTCTTCTGCATCGTCTATGACGCCACAATCTATGCACAAATCATTTGTGGTCTTCTTTATTCTATAGATATATGACCCACAGGAGCCGTGGCCGGTGAGACATTGTGTAAAATAATAATTTAACCTTCTGAAATAATTTGGAGCATGTAACCAAATGTGTCTCCCATTCATTTTGCCATATTTGGAGAATATGTGATCTTATTTCGGATTTTATTTCTGGTATATGACAGTTTTCTCTGTTATATATAGTTCCTTTTTCTTTCGCTAGGAGGTGAATGGTGAGCGTACCCGTTATGACCTGTAGGGCAGTCGTAGAAGTAGTCCGGTACGCGCTTGCTACCTTTAGTAGGGGCTTTCTTTGTGTCTTTGTAAGCAGTTCTTTATATTTAGAAGAACTTAACGATGTTTATAAGAGAAAGCGTTTACAATTCTGTCAAGACATGCTTACAAATTTGAACAATGATCCTAATTATTTTTATAACATTTTATGGACAGATGAATCAAATTTTTCAACTCCAGGCATTTGTAATAGAAGAAATAGGTATTCGTGGGAACACAAAAATATTAGAAAAAGAAAAATTAAGCAGATAAAAGAGTCAGGAAGAAAAGCAATAAATGTGTGGTGCGGAATATTTCAAAACAAAATAGTTGGACCATTTTTATGATTATAAATTAACTGGGGAATCATATTTGGACAGTCATTACAGAAGTGGATGAGTTATTAAATCAAAATTATACACAAAATCAATTAAATAGTATGATATGGCAACAACATGGAGCACCGCCATATAATGTCGTAGCCGTTCAAGAACATTTAAATAATCAATTTAATGTGTGGATCGGCAATAAGGGTACCATTACATGGCCACCAAATAGTCCCGACTTAACACCATGTAATAGCTTTTTATGGGGGTTTTTAAAAGAAAAAGTGTATTTTGATTCAAATACAAATATTAACACTATCACGGCAAAAGTTCGCGCGGAAATTGAGAATTTAAATGGACATAATAACACAATATCTGACGCATTAGAAAATTTGAGACGAAGATATTACTTGTGCATTGATAACAATGGAGGGCACTTTGAGCATCTATTGTAATCTTCAATGTAGTACATTGTTGACAAACCCTTCCAGCAGGTTAACCAAATTTAGATTAAAACTGAAAGAATATAACTTCACAATTAGATACGTGAAAGGAGCCTAGAATGTTACGGCAGATGCCTTATCACGGGTTAAAATCACATCAAAAGAACTAACAAATAGACAGAGACACAAAAGAAGCATATTGGTGTCAACAAGAGCATAAGCTAAGAGACAGGAAGAGATACAGAATTCGAAGGACGAAAGGACTGACCGGACGTTGTCTGTTGAAATTTCCGAAAAATGCTGTACAAGTGATATGGTAATAATTACGGAAAAATTAAATTAGAATCTGCTAATGTAGAGAGAAATACAATTTGTGCGCGCAGAAAAATATAAACGAAATAATGATAATAAAAAATGATAAGAGTAAGTCAATTCTTAATGAAATACGAAAGGACTCAAATTTTTTTTAAAGAAAAAAGTATAAAAGTTTGTATAGTAAAAGACAAACAAAATATAGCAAATTGGAAATTAAGATGAGTTATAATTAACGATTTCCACATCTTAGCTACAAGAGGACATGCAGGAATAAATAGGATGTATAAGAATATAAAAAATACTATTTCTGGAATGGATTACGGGGAGATGAGAAGAGATGCTAAGACTGCCAAAGGCATAAGCACTCGATTATTACCAAAGAACCAATGACTATCACATCGACAGCCACCAGCATATTTGACACGATATTTATAGATCTGGTAGGCCCATTTGAGGTAGATGACAATGGGAATAGATAAATATTGACATTACAATGCGAGTTAAGCAAATATATAGAACGATACGCAATACAAAATAAAGAAGCCGAAACAGTAGCCAAATCATTGGTAGAAAATTTCATTTTGAAGTATGGAGTACCCAGAACAATAGTAACAGACCAAGTCACAGAGTTTAGGGCAAGAATATTTTAGGAATCATGCGCATTGCTGCAAATAGAACAACTAAACTACACAATACTTCGACAATACTACATATTGTCGCCAATTCTTTTCAATGCCTACTCCGAAGAGGTCCTGAAAAAAGCTCTTGAGGGTGAAACAGCCGGAATAAAGGTAAATGGAGTTCCCAGTAACAACATTAGATATGCGGACGACACTGTGATCTTAGCCGAAAACATTGAAGATCTTCAGAGGCTGGTGACCAGAATAGCAGAGTATGGAAAAGAGTATGTTCTAACAATGAATGTCAAGAAGACGAAATTTATGAGAATATCGAAAACTCAAAGAAATAACGAGAATCTTCTAATAAACGAAACCAACGTCGAACAAGTGGACAAATATGCATACCTGGGAACAATGATTAACTCCACAAATGATTACAATCTTCTTCATGTGCCTTGTCCGTTCCGAACGTTGGCAATCAACATGGCTATTCTGACTTTGTTTACGGCAGATCTGAATAGTTCAGCAGATGACAATCCGAACCATTGCCGCAAGTTTTGGAGCCACGAATGTCTTCTCCTCCCTGGACCCCTTCTGCTGTCTATTTTCCCTTGAACGATCAGTTGTAGTACTCTATATTTATTATGTCTCATAACGTGACCCAAGTATTCCAACTTTCTTTTCTTTATACTTATTCCTACCTCTCTCTCTTTACCTATCCGGCGTAGTACCTCTTCGTTGGTCACGTGCTCAGTCCAGGATATACGTAATATACGTCGGTAAGCCCACATTTCGAAGGCCTCTACTTTTTTCATCAATGTTGCGGTCATTGTCCACGCCTCCATTCCATATAACAAAACCGGGAATACATAACATTTCAGAAGTCGAATTTTGAGAGGTAGGGTGAGGCTTTTAGAGGTGAAAATTTGCTTCATGCTAGTGAACGATGCTCTTGCCTTTTCTACTCTTATACGTATTTCCTTCGCTTGATCCCAATTTGAGTTAACTGTTGTTGATTACAATCAGGAGATAAAAATAAGAATAGTAAAGGCTAGAGCAAATTTCAACAAAATGAGAAGAGTTCTATGTACCAGGGATTTAAAACTGGAACTAAGAGTTAGGTTGGCGAGGTGCTATGTTTTTTCGACTTTATTTTATGGAATGGAATCTTGGACCTTGAATGCGACATCAATGAAAAAACTGGAATCATTTGAGCTGTGGGTGTACAGAAGAATTCTGAAAATATCATGGACAGAACACGTCACAAACAAAGAGGTTCTGGGAAGGATGAACAAAGAAATGGAAATTTTAAATTCAATAAAAACAAGAAAATTAGAATATCTCGGACATATTACACGTGGAGAGAAATACACCTTGCTCCAATTGATTATGCAGGGAAAGATCCAAGGAAAGAGAAGCATAGGGAGGCGTAGAATCTCATGGCTGCGCAACCTGAGAGAGTGGTACGGATGTACATCAAATGAACTTTTCAGAGCAGCCGTCTCAAAGGTCAGAATAGCTATGATGATTGCCGACCTCCGCCGCGGAGATGGCACTTGAAGAAGAAGTACAATACTTCAGAAAATTCAGCAACAGGTTACACACCGTTCGAATTGGTATTCGGAAAAACCTGTAGACTGTCAACAAATGTACTGAATGAGACGGAATCACTATATAATTTTGACGATTATCCCTTAGAGCTAAAATACAGACTACAAGCAGCCACGAAAGAGGCCAGAGAGACGCTGACATGAAAATAAGTTAAAAAGAGAAAATATGTGTGTGTATGGTTGAGAATTGACTAATATTTGACTTTGATTCTTAGGAGAAAAAAAGTGGTACAGTAGGCGGTACCGTAGACTAGCGCAAAGCTATGTTTTTTGTATTTTTAAAATTTAAATGTTATTTTTAAACTTGAATAAAGTTATTTTATTTATTTATTCTTTTTTATAGATTTTAATAAAATTGAAAATATTTACGTGTTGTATAACGGACTCGCCGTCATCGGTAAATGGACTCTTCCAACTATTTACTGTGACAGCGAACCACGAACCGCTATTTCGTTTCATGCCGTCCGTCTCAGCCTCAGCTCTTACTATAGAGAAAAAGTAATACAACACAGTAAACAGTTGGAAGAGTCCATTTAAGTGACGAGGATAGTCCGTTATACAACATGTAACTTTTTCAAATTTATTCAAATCTATAAAAATCTATAAAAAAGTAAATAAATAATAAAAAATTTTGTATTCTTAAATTGCTTATGTGTTGATCATCGAGTTAGAATCTATGGAAAGGGCATCACGTGACTAAAAACGACCTCACTTCGGCCATATTGTTAAGATTGTTTTGACACTTTTGACAGATCGTATATGTTTGTTTATGTTTGTTGTTTTTCGAATATTTTTAGTTTTATAATACTTTTATAGAAACTGTAATAATATATTGTGATAGTGCATAATAATGGTTTCTTGTTCTCAACGTAGTTGCAATAGCAGAACCAATGTTAATAAAAAATCTTCAGGAATAACGTTCTACAGGTTAGTATACAAATATGTAAACAAAGTAATGGCTCGTACTTCAGAGAATAAATTAATAGTAGGTATTTGACTATTAATTTATCTTTATGTATAATATATCGTGTTTTAGCGTTTACCGCGGGATAAATAAATCATAGTTTATTAAAAATGTATTGCACTTTTTTAGATTATGATTAAATCTTCTGAATAACTAGTCATATTTTTATAGTAGTTTTAATATTATTGAGTCCGGCCATGATCCCACCGCCATATTGGTATCATCGTTAGCCACGCTTACCTACGCCGTTTTTAATACACACGTTGATATGCTCATAGCTTCTCCATAGATTCTAATTCGATGTTGTTGATGCATTATAATTGTTTGGAGAATCACAAACAAACGATGGACGGAATAAAGAACTTGATTCAAAGCTGCGATGGATTTAATATGAAGGATTCGAATCATTGAATAGAACGATTTGTTCCGACTCTAGTTTCCGATATTTGATCAAACCGTGATATATTTTTCGTCGTGCCGCGGTCTAGGTCATGCCTAGATGGGCTTCGTTCCAGGTCGAAGCGTTAGATTCTACTACGTTAAATAAGCAAATACGAATCCATTCATGGAGATTAGAGAGTAATGCAAAATATAAGATTAAAAAAGACCCAATCGTTCACTTTAATATACCATTGTGGGTATAAGTATGCTTCTTCTATTTTCAATGATGTAAGCTAATTGGAAAAGCGGGGTGATTTCTTCTCCAACTCATACTCATTTAAAAATATTGTAATCACATCAGTTTCGAATAATAAACACCAAATTCTGATTTTATATGTTTGTTATTTAAAAAACATAAATGATATATACTCTATATGTTACTGACTTACTGATACTGGTATTTTCCTTTTATTAACTTCCTCTTTTAATATGGGTAACCAGATCCTACTGCATTCTGCCGAGGAATTTGCGACACAATTGGTCTCATTTAGCATAATTATCATTACTTTTTACCATCTGTTTCTTTTAGGACTATACTTGCATCGTTCTAATAAAAAAGAAGAATATAGAGTATTATGCAAACTTGAATTGGAAAAGTCTATTAAAGTTAAACAAAACATAAGCAAAGAGGAACTAAAGGCTATAAGAACTTAAAAAAATGACGGCACCATAATTATCTTACCATCAGACGAGGGAAATGCAGCTATTTCGCATAGCCAGAACAACATTATCAAAAAAGAAACCGTTTGTGGTGCAGGAACTCAAATATAAAGATTTTCTTGACTTAGAAGGCCTTTCTAAGCTTATTAAAAATAAAACGAGAGACATGAAAAACGAAAAGGTAAACTGGTTAAAAGTTAAGTGTTTTCGATACCAAAAGGCTAAACCAGGAATCCTTGAGTATAGGTATGATCATACCTCGGAATACAAAGAGATAAACGTTTTTGGGAGAAGTCGAAAAATACCTAATTTGAAAGAAATAACGCTAAAGGACGCGTATACGAAGATGAGACCTATAAGTTAAAAAAAAAAACAAGATTTATTGAAGTTGTGCAAATCGGGTGTGATTCCAGATGAATTTCACTCATATTATTATAATTTACCATCCTCCGGCGATGTTCAAGACAATATTCCTGAACCAGCACTTGAAGATAGTGATCCTGAAGTTGACATTTAAGTTAAAGATACTTTAAGACAAGTTTCAAATTACGCCAATCAGTTCAGGCAAAATAGGTTAAGTACAGATTTTTTTTGCATTTTTTAAAATTTTTTAACATTTCCTAATTTTTTTTCTGATTTTTGGCGTTAATTATCTTCACAGTACCACAATTTATGTTATTTTATCGGCTATTAAATGTTTCCTTTCATGTAGTTGTTTTATTGTAGGCTTAAACTTTTAAACTTGATTTTCACAAAACTAACAAAATGTAACTTATCTGGTTTTGGCAGTAAACCGACGATATGTAAACACGCAAAAAAATGACTACCGAAGAACGAGCTCGTACTACTCGAAAAAGGAACTGTAATGAGATTGAACTAAAATCTTTTTAAAGTGTGCTACAGGAACGTTATTCCAATTGAATACCATGGTATACTACCGACGTTTTCAACAGCACGATATGTTATTATTCCGAAATCTTACTGACTCTAAGAATAACAGCTTTGTATTTTTAGAGGAATTAATTAATATACAACTAGAGGAATAAATATTTATGAATACACCAGAGAATGTCATCATCATCATCATCAATCAGCCCTGAGTTGTCCATTGTTGAACATAGGCCTCCTCTAGACTTTTCCATCTGCTTCTGTTCTGCGCCTCTGCTATCCAATTGGTCACGATTCTTTTGAGGTCGTCGGTCCATCGCGTTAGGGTCTTCCTCGGCTTCGCTTGTCAGCCCGTGGTCTCCACTCAAGCAATATTTTTGTCCAACTGTCGTCTTTCATTCTTGCAACATGTCCTGCCCATCTCTGCCCATCTTATTCTATTTCTTAAGCTTATTCCAAGCATTGATCTCTCCATCTTTCGTTGTGTCCTCAATTTTTCGGCTGATGTTTTTGTGAGAGTTAAGGTTTCTGCTCCGTATGTGAGGACTGGTAGAACGCACTGGTTAATAGCTTTTCTTTTTAAATGGATCGGTATATTTGTTTTAAATACGTTTTAGAGAATGTATTTTTTGTTAAATAGCATAAGAAAAGAAAATGCAACATTGTTTATGATGAAAAAAACACACCACTGTTATTTATACGCCATTTTCCTGTAATAAACTATTTTTATTTAATGAGTTTTCGCACCTAACTCACGATATATTTGTCGCAGTTTTATATTTCTCTTTTTCTTAATCCATTTTTATGATTAAGTACCTGTTGTATTTATGCCTTTCTTGCTTTTCCCTAAGAGCCGATTTCCGGACACATGTTGCGGCAGCGATCCCTCCGCAAAAATGGAGGAAAATAAACAGGAAGCTAAACGAACCAGTTTCAACATCTACATTGAAATTTTCAGGCTGTATAATCAAAGTATACGTGACGCAAAAGGACCGGAAGCAAACAATGGACAGCATAAACAAGGGTTTACAATTCCCCAAAGTTCAATAGAAATAAAAGACATACCTGTTCGTTTGAATCGGTATCGCTTAGTTAAGAATTAGTTTTAATTAAATTAAAAAATACTTTTGTGTTAGTTTTTTGTTTATAGAAACCTTATAGGAAGAGAACAGAAAAGACAGAATTGTTAGAAATCAAATTGACTTCATTTTGCTCAATAACACCTTTAAGAAGTACATACAATCTACGAAAACATACCCTGGAGCTGATATACATAGCGATCACAATCCAGTTATAATGGATTTTAAATTAAAAAGATTTCTCAAAGTCAAAAAGAAAACAGTGACAAAAAAAATAGACATCTCACAACTGAAGAACCCTGAACAGAAAAAAGAAATAAGTATCAAGCTTGAGGAAGAAATAAAAACGATCGAAAACTTGGTACAGACAGACATTGAAGTAACATGGACTGCTCTAAAAACAAAAATAACAAAGATACAAGAAGAAGACATCGGGTTCATAAAACACAACAAAAAACAAGAATGGATAACGCAAGAGATCATGGACCTCATGGACGTAAGACGAAAACATAAAACAAGCCCAATAGAATACAAGCGAATCAACAAAATCATTAGAAAAAAGTGCAGGGAGGCGAAAGAAAACTGGATGTCAACAAAATGCCTAGAAATCGAACAACTTCAGGAAAAATACGACACCTTTAATATCCATAAAAAAGTAAAAGAAATGACAGGTAGACACAAAAAGAGACAAGCAACAATATTAAAAAATGATAATAACGAAATAATTATGGGTACAGAAGACAAACTAGAGAGATGGAAAGAATACATATAAACTCTTTTTGACGACGATAGACCTTGTTCTCCACCATCCACAGACAATCGAATAAATGAAAAAGGCCCAGAAATAACCAAAGAAGAAGTGATTCATGCAGTAAAATCTCAGAAAGATGGAAAAGCCACCGGTCCAGATAATATCAATGTCGAAATACTTAAACTAATTGCAGATAACGAAAGTAAGCACTATTCAATAAGATATATGACACAGGTAAAATACCAACAGACTGGCTAAAATCAACATCGTAGCATTACCAAAAAAATCGAATTCCTTACAATGCGATGATTATCGAATATTAAGCTTGATGTCTCATGTCCTTAAAACTTTTCTCAGAATTATCCATACACGAATTTACAAGAAGTGCGAGTTCCAGATGAGTGACACTCAATTCGGATTTCGAAACGGATTGGGAACACGAGAGGCTCTTTTTGCTTTAAATGTGTTAACGCAACGATGCAGAGACATGAATGTAGATGTATATGCATGTTTTATTGACTATCGAAAAGCATTTGACTGCGTTAACCATCAAAAGATGATCGAAATTCTGAGAACAACTGGAGTTGACGAACAAGACTTGCGAATTATCTCAGAACTATACTGGCACCAAACGGCAACAATTAAAATAGAGCACACAACATCCGAAGACATACAAATCCGACGAGGAGTGAGACAGGGTTGCGTCTTATCACCGCTACTCTTTAATTTGTATTCGGAGTCTATATTCAGAGAAGCATTAGACGAGGTCCAAGGCGGAATTAAGATTAACGGAATCAGCATAGACAACATCAGATATGCTGATGATACCGTCTTAATAGCAAGCAACGCACAAGAACTACAAAATATAATAAATGCGGTAGTTCACCACAGCGAAATGTTCGGTTTACATCTAAACGTTTCCAAAACTAAAACTTTAGTATTTTCAAAGACACCAATAAACGTACAGGTGTATGCCAAGGGTCAAATAATAGAACAGGTAAATTCCATAAAATATTTGGGAACAAATATCAATAGTCAGTGTAATCCAAAAAAAGAAATCCTATCAAGAATCGAACAAGCAAGGAAAACATTCATGAGCATTAAAACATTTTTTACAAGATCAGACCTTAGCCTACAGCTTAGAATCCGAATGATCAGATGTTTCGTTTTTTCTATCTTACTGTATGGCTGTGAAAGTTGGACAATGGACTCTGAAATAGAAAAAAGAATAGATGCCTTTGAGATGTATATATACAGACGAATGTTGAGGATTCCATGGGTACAAAGAGTTACTAATGTTGAGGTACTTCGTCGCATGTGTAAACAAAAAGAATTACTAAGAATAATCAAAGAGAGGAAAATGCAATACTTGGGTCATGTGCTGAGAGGCGAAAGATATGAATTACTTCAAGTTATACTGGAAGGAAAAGTACAGGGCAAAAGATCAGTAGGAAGACGCCAGAACTCGTGGCTGAAAGACCTGAGGAGATGGTTCGACCGCTCATCCGCAGAGATCTTTCGCGCAGCAGTTTCCAAAACTACAATTGCCATTTGGATCGCCAACCTTCGAAAGGAGACGGCGCAATGAGAAGAAGGAAAAACCTCATTTTAAACCTAAAATCGTCGCAATTTATTTGAAAACTTCAAGATATTGGTATAGGGAATACTAATACAGATCAATAGTGAAAAACATATTTTTCTAAAATAATGAGTAACATACAGGGTGTCCCAGTTGAAAAAAGGAATTCGGCGAAAATTTAGGATGCCGGTTTTATGCCAATTTTGACAGCACCCTGTATGCTGTGTGTGGTTACTAAGTTCCTAAGGAATTTAAACTTTTATTCAAATTACATTAGAGGATATTGAACTTTATATACATGGTAGAAAAGTGTAATTTTCATATAAAAACCATTATAACTCATAAACGGTTCACAAGGAAGTTTTAACAAAATATATTAAAAAAAAAGTGAATATTGTTCAAGAGTGTCCCATTAAAAAAACGAAGTTATAAACAACTTCCGGTGTAACCGGATAGATTAAAATATTTTCATGAAACAGGTCACTTTTCAAAACCCCTTCATTCCAATTTTTACGATTCAGTTACCTTTCGTTTTTGAGATATTTCTAATTGGTCCTTTATCTGCCGCACCCTGTATATATATACTATACAGTTAAATTCCAAAATTGAAATTTATATTTGTCTTTTATAATAGAAAGTTTAAATTGGTTGCTCGTTTTATACGACATTCGCTAGAAATGATCCAATAAATGTTCCGGCGTCATTTGCACCAGCTCTATTTTTCTCTATTCAGAATGTTAATATTTTCCTCATTGATCCCTATTATAAGTATATATAATAATATATTGTAATAAATCAGCGATGCTTTATGAATTCTCTAAAGGATAAAATATCGGACGCTCTATAAAATTAGGTGTATATTCAGAAAGGATAAACGAACAATGCGTGTTCTAATAAAGGACTGCGGAGATTTGATTTAGGTAAACTGGTATGTAATTCGAGCCTTTGTAGTCAAAAGCAATTAAACCCCACACGATAATAATGAATTTAGTAGATCTTGATGGTAAAGGTCCAATTAGGGGATAGATATAGGTCACATTTAGTCAAGTTATAGATTTAACATTTAATATACTTAATTATGTATTTATATATATTTATATATATATATATATATATATATATATATATATATATATATATAAATATTTTTTTGATACAGTGGGTGTAAGATGTCTTCGACATGGATGCGATCGAAAGCCTATGTCAGACCTATAAAACATAGATATGCTGGTCTATTGTACTTGATGGCCTTTTCTCTGATTTGTCTTAGTACAAATACGGCATCAACAAGGATCTTCCGGATCTGAATCCTTGTTTTTCATCTGATAAAGTTGTTAGTTTATTGATTTTGTTGGTTAGGACTTTTGTGGTAAGCTTAAGTGCGGTGTTCAGTAGATTTATACCTCTATAATTGTTGGGATCTTCTTTATCTCCTTTCTTGAACATTGGCATCATTAATGCTCTTTCTCCATACGTATGGTATCTTGCAGTGCAATATTAGTTTTTGTATAAGTTTTGTCATCTCTAGGGTTATACTTCTCCTCCGTGTTTTAGAAGCTCGTCGGTTATTCAGTTTGGTCCTGGTGATTTTCTATTTTTGAGTGAATTTATGGCTATCTCTATTTCCTGAAAACTGATTTCTATTTCGTGTCTTAATTAAGGTACGTTATTATGTTCAATATTATTTTCCTTTCCTTTAAACAGTTCAGGTATCTTTTCCATTCGTTTGTTGGTATGTTATTGTATTCATTCAATGATGATTCAATTGCACTGATTTCAAAAATGTATAATACATTCGCCTTGTAGTGATTAGACATTTTTTCTTTGTTTAAACTTTGCAAGAAAGAATCGAAATTGTAGGTTTGTACTACAAAAATAATAATAGAGCAACAGGGCCTTCTTCTTCTTAAGGTGCCGTGCATTTCTGCGTAGGCGTCCACCGTACATCGTCTTGTCAGATGAAATGTTAAATAGTCAGGATTAAATAATTCTGTTTTTAGCAGCATTGCGAAGCATTTCATAGCTGTGGATTCCTGTCCATTGTCGAATATTGCGCAGCCATGACATTTTTTTACGTCCGAGACCTCTCCTACCCTCTATTTTCCCTTCGAGTATCAGTTGCTGAAAAGTGTATCATTCTCCTCGTATAATGTGCCCCAAGTATGCAGTCTTCTTACTTTTTACATAATTAAAAAGTTCCCTATCCTGTAAGCCCGCTCTTCTGAGTACTTCCTCATTTCTGACCCTGTCCGTCCATGATATTCTAAGCATTCGACACAGGCACCACATTTCAAACACTTCAAGTTTGTTAATGGAACTGGCCTTTAACGTCCATGCTTCCATTCCATACAAAAGAACAGGCAACACGTAACACTTAAGCATCTTGTATCGGAGGCTGAAGTCCAATTTGCGATCAGTCAGAAACTTACGAAGCCTCAAAAAAGCATTTCTGGCTTGTTCAACTCTGCTCTTTATTTCATTCTCGGGGTCCCAACCCTCGTTCTGCAAACAACCCAAGTATTTAAATTGCCTGACCTATTCGATTTCTTCTCCAGAGACATATATCTTTGCGTTGGGGTAATCATTTCTACTTATAATCATTGTTTTTGTCTTCTTTGATATTTATTTTCAAACCCCGAGCTTCACTTGGAAGGGTTAGATCATTTAAAAGGCATTGAAGATCTTCGATGTTATCTGCCACTATGGCTGTATCATCGGCATACCTGATGTTATTAATAAATATGCCGTTAACTTTAATACCCTTATTAGAGTCTGCCACTGCTTCTGCGAAGGCTTTTTCTACGTATAAATTGAACAGCATTGGAGACAGTATACAACCTTGCCTTACCCCTTTTTTAATGGAGAAATCTTCTGTTTCGTTGAAATTTTGAAGACGTACTGTTGCTGTCTGGTTCCAATAAAGTTTGGCGATAATTCTTATATCCTTGTCGTCCAATCCCAACTCTTGTAGATATTTTATCATCAATTCGTGTTTTACATTATCGAATGCTTTTTCATAATCGATGAAACAGACAAAAATATCCTTTCTTTGATCAAAACAATTCTGTATTAATGTTTGTATACTAAAGATCGCTTCTCTCGTGCTAAGTCCATTTTTGAAACCAAACTGACTCCATCCACTGACCTCTTCACATTTCTTAAACAATCTAGTGTGCAGTGTTCTCAGGAAAAGTTTTAAAAAGTGACTCATTAGGCTTATTAGTCGGTGATCCTTGCAGAAGTTCGTACGAGGTGTTTTTGGTAGGGCGATAAATGTAGAGCGAAGCCAATCTTTTGGAATCTGGCCCGTATCCTAAATGTCGTTAAAGAGCTTGACAATAATGTCTAGGTTTTCTTCATTAAGTAACTTGATCGTTTCTGCGTACATATCATCTGGTCCTGGGGTTTTGTTACTTTTTAATAGTTTGATAGCGTGTACAATTTCCAAGTATTAAGTGTATCGCTAGGGTCCGTTATTAGTTCATTTTGGCCATTATGTATACTAGTGACTTGTTTTTTCTTGAAGACACCAGCAATTTCCTTAATTTTCTTGTGAAGATTGAAGCTGTCGCCGAGTTTATATAGGTTTTCAGCCTCTGTGCAAAGTGTAGTCATCCAGATCTCCTTCGCCGCTATAATTTCTTTACGAATTTGACTGTGTATATTTTGGTACCCTACTTGGTCCTGCCTAATCTTACACTGTCTGCGTTGTTTCATCATCTCTAATATTTCTTCTGTCATCCACTCATTCTTGGTAGTTGTTTTACTCTCGAGTAGAAAAGTGTTGTTCACCTCACCAAATGATTCTTGTATGGTGGTCCATGACTTTTCAACATCATCCTCGGTTGCCATATTAGAGAACCTATTGTTTATTTCCTCTGTGTACTCTTTACTTGTTTCATTGTTTTTGAGTTTTCTAATGTTTACTGATACCTTCTGGTGTTTTCTTTTAGCTGTAGCCAGCCTCAGTTTAATATTTGCTACAAAGGGATTGTGGTCGGATCCTATGTCTGCTCCAGGTAATGCAGATACCTTAGTAATAGCATTCCTGTACCTTCTATTTATTGGCACATAATCTATTTGGTTCCTTATAATAGCAACAGGGCCAGTTTGCAATAAAAAACATAACTGACAGGGACTAGTAAATAACGAAGCAGTCCAAGTAGCCGTTTTAGGACAAGTTAACATAGAGGCTGAGCAATCACAGTTATTGTCAACAATAAGCAGGGCAATCGGTGTTTTACCTTCTACAGCCTTCCGAATCTTCCATAAATTTAAGTTCCATCCATTCAAAGTTACATTGGTACAAGAGTTAAATGAAGAAGATTTGGCTTGTCATCTCAAATTTTGCGAGCAATGCATCATTAATAATCCACAATTAAGCAATATTTGCTTTTCCGATGAATGCTCATTTTCATTAAATGCCTTGGCGAACAGAGATAATTGCCGACACTGGGCTGAGAATGATCCACGTATTGTGCGTGAATTTCACACACAGCATCCTCAAAGGTTAAACTTATGGTGTGGTATCTTAGGAGATCACTATCAGACAGTTTTTTATCCTTTGAAACTTAAATGGTGCATCGTATCTTGAGTTATTTAGGCAAGTGGTTGATCGTATTAGAAAATAGTAGAAAATGATAATAACCTTTCCGAAGATTTGGTTGTATTTCATCATGATGAAGCTCCTCCACACTTTGCTCTACCTGTGCGACAATTTTTCCCGCTTGTTGGATAGGTAGAAGAGGACAGATGATGGATTGGCCACCTAGGTCACCGGATTTAACACCTCAAGACTTCTTATGGGGGCATTTAAAAACAAAAATTTATGCTACTCAACCAGAATCTCTGGAGGATTTACGACAAAGAACAAATGATAAACGCCGAGAATTAAATGCAGTAAGTGATGTCAGAGAAGAATATTAAAATAGATTGTACTATTGTAAACATTTTTGGTAGTGAAATGTTCATTCTAAATGTTTATAATAAAATTGTTAAAAAAATAATTTTTTTTCAATCCAGTTTTCTTGATTTTGTATTTATTTTTCTCATACACTAATCACTTTAAGCATCATGTGTTATACATTTTTGAAATTAGTACAAAGAGGAGAATCCAAATATCAAACATAAAAATGATGGGGAGATAGGGTGCCTTCCCAGTAAGCTTAAATATGACATAATGTCTCATCCTTCAAATAGTAATTGCCGTGGTTTTGCGCTTTTCCTAAAAATTAGAAGTTCAAAAGTTATTTAAGGTGGATAGTTCTATCTGAAAAGCACTGTATAATACTGATGTGTTACTTGCCAATGGAGAAATTTTGACAAGATTCGTCAGTGCTCTATAAATCACAAATAGGGACATTTTCAACTTTGAACCAACAGTTTTTGAGCTTTCTGAGAACTGACAAAAATATCTACATTTACACTTTTTAGCGTCAAGACCGACTATCTTTTTTGTAAAAACTCCGTGCCCTCTATAGTCCTTTTCCCTCATATTGATAGCACATTATGTATGCAAATCCTCAACAGGTCAAAAAACCATAGGCGCCACTCTATACTTGTTTTGAAATAAATAAAAAAAATTAATATTTTAAGATGCCGTCAACAATTCATTATCTTTTAAAAAATCTTGTGTAAAATAAGTGTCCACTAATCTCACTATACCTTTTTTGTGCGTAAAAAACGTCGGTATATATGCCACACGATTATTGTTAATTATACACGGATGATTAACGAGAGAATTCAATGTTTCACGAAATAAATTAATGTAAACAGTAATTTAAAAGTGATTATTGTTTTCTATACAAGTTATCGCCTGACACAAAAAGAATACCTTCTTTGAACGATTACCTGGAATTACTGATAAGGCTTCACTAATGATAATTTAAGTAGTTTTTATGCCACATTACAGCTTATGCCAATAATATAAATTAGAAATTGTTTGCATCTTCCATTTAGTTTGTAGATGTACATTGTTCATGTCTTTGGTGTCTACGTTTTTGGTGTCGATATTTTGTTATTTGCATTTAAAAATGACGTCGACAACAGGTTTTATCCCAGTTAAGTGTAGTTTTAAAGGTGCCTTCAGTCTAAGAGAGAAAAATATAATATTAAATGTACACGATGCACTTGTACATCAACGCCCTTTAAGTAATGTTCGTGAAATCGTTAACATGTGTTCAAATATGACAGGGGTTGGAGAAGCAACAATTTATAGATTCCTAAAAGAAAGAAAAGGAGGAACTGTTTCATCTCCCAAACATTAATTAGAGAAAACGAAGAGTTACCAATCATAAGCAACAAGAAATTATGGGGACTATTGAGAGAGATGGGATTTCGTTGGCAAAAGAATAGAAGAAAATCCGTTTTAATTGAAAAAGATTACATTGTATGTTGGAGACGAGATTATCTAAGAACTAATAAAAAGTACCGAGAAGAAGGGAAAACAATTTTTTATTTGGACGAGACTTGGCTAAATAAAGGTCATACTGTACCATATCTACGGGTTGATACAAATGTGAAAAGTTCCCGTCAGGCATTCATCGAAGGTGTATCTACTGGAATAAACAATATTCCTCTTGGAAAAGGACGCAGACTCATAATAACCCATATTGGAAACGAATACGGTTTTGTCAATGGTGGATTATTAAGTTTTGCCTCAAAATCAACCAAAGATTACCACGAGGAAATGCCTGCTGACGTTTTTGAAGAATATTGTGAGCAAATGTTGGATTTAATTCCAAAAAATTCTGTCATAGTCATGGATAATGCTAGTTACCATTCAAGACTAGCAGAAAAATTGACAACAACGGCATGGAAAAAAGGAGAGATAATCGAATGGTTGGATAAACACGCAATTGAGTACAAGGAGAATTCGACAAAAAAGGAATTATTACCTATTGTAAGGCAACATAAAGCAGCTTATAAAAAATATATAATTAATGAAATGGCATTAAACCGTGATGTAATTATTTTACGTTTACCCCCATACCACTGTGATCTGAATCCGATAGAAAATATATGGTCTCAAGTAAAGGATGAAGTCGGACGCAACAACAAAACTTTTAAATTAAAAGACTTACAACAATTATTAGAACATTCCTTATCAAAAGTAACTCCAGAAAATTGGAAAAATGCTGTTAGTCATGCTCACAAGGAAGAAAATAAAATGTGGAATTTGGATAATATGACTGATGCAATGCTGGAACCGGTAATAATTAATATTTGAGTTGAAGATTCCTTAGATTCTGAAGAAAGCAGTGAATCTGAAATGGAATTTGATTAAAATAATATTCATTTTTTTACAAATCGGCCCCTGTTACGGCCACAAATTATTTTATATATAACCAATAAAATAAACATCTTACATTTCTTGCAAAGTCATTAGTACCTGTTAATCTCCATCACTCCGACACTGGCAACTTTATTTAGGGATTAGTAACCCTCAAAACTATTGTATTCTATTCTGCTTCAACCTTTATACCTGGTGGTTATACTCAATTTAAAATTGTTTTCCTATATACTTCTGTAAACTTGTTGACAAATATCTATTTTTCATTGAGTCATCCGTATCAACAGTTTAGGGATTTGCATACATAATGTGCTATCAATATGATGGAAATGAACTATAGCAACTTGCTACCAATTTGTGTTAGTGTGTATAACATAGTCGACTAAAAAAAAAAAAGATTGCATAAGTAACCTAATACTAACATTTACCGCGTGACACTCGATATCGAACTTGAGGTTTCCGTATGTCGTCCACAACTTTCCTGTCTACGAAAAAAGAAAAACCAGTCACCTCATTCCCGCTTTTGTTTCGTTTTATGAGATCAAGAGAGCGGACGGGGCTATTCGGTTTCTCGTTCTTAAGAAAGTTAAAAGATTGTTATTAAAACTACGAAAAGATAACAATAGATTTTTTTCTTTGGCACGTGTGAATCGGTGTGAATCCAAGTATGGCACGACGCGCACAGTCTCTTTTCCATTGTTTTAGCGAGAGCCGTAGTCGTTTTTTCACGGGCTCGTAAGTCGTTTCTTCGAAAATTTAATTCGAGTTGTGTGACGTTGCGGAAAATTAGCCGTGAAAATGTGAAAATTTTCTCTGTGTAAAAAGTTTGAAAAATGTTATTTTCTAGTTCGTGGTGTTGACGAAAATCGGGAAGAAATCTGATAATGTTTCTTGCTATAAAGTAACACTTTATATATGATATTTTAGCTTTAGTTTTTCAACAAAAATAGTAAACAAATACAAAAATACACACATACACTCATTCATAAATACACTGCTACTAAAAAATACTGGACATCTTATTTGTATTTTGTTTGTTATTTCCTGACCGTCAATATGGTAGGTGTATGGGTCTGGGATTATTAAGACATTTTTAGCCAAACTGTAGAGAAAAAAGGTGCAATAATTATTAGTGAATTTTTGAAACCAGCGCTATGTTATACAATGCAATGCTTGGAATAACCTCCAAGTGCATGCAACTCCATATTGTTATTTATAATTTTTTTATGTCACTTTTAAGCCGCAAAAAAACTGTTTTTTTTTTATCCCGGTTTTTTATAGCGTTCTCCGCCTTCCGGTTCCCAGTTTCCAGCTACGTCGGTCATTCCATTCACCAGGGTGAAGGTTTCTTTCCGACATTGGCTTCTGAATGTCGCCCAGCCAGGATTGTTTTGGCCTTCCTTTCTTCCTTCTTTCCCTTGACGTCCATTTTAAAATTTGATTTGGCAGCCTGTCGTCGTCCATTCTTTTCACATGACCATACCAGATCAGTTGTCTCCTTTGAATTTCATCAATGATGGTTGAATTGACTCCCATTATATTTCTGATATGGTCATTTTGTATTCTATCAAGCCTTGATTTTCTAGCTGATCTTCTCCAGAAGTCCATTTCCAATGCAAGTAGGCGTCGCTCAGCCATGTTTCGCATCCATAGAGCACTATACTTTTAAAGATGGAGTTAAATAGGAGATGCTTTCTTTGATTTGATAGTTCTTTTGACCATAGCATCGGGTTTAGGCATCCTATCACCCTTTTTCCTTTCACGATTCTTTGCTCTATCTCTTTGCCTCACTCTTGTTGATTGTTGTTCCCAAATATATATATATATATATATATATATATATATATATATATATATATATATATATATATATATATATATATATATATATATATATATTTATATATATATATATTCCTCACAGTTCTTGATTGTTTCATGTTCGTTGACCATTAGATCTTCTACTTCATTCCCGATGCATAAGTATTGCGTTTTGTTTCGATTTACAGAGGGGCCCCATTCTTCATGTTTTAAACAACCGTCTCGTCATGAATTCTAAATCTTCCTTGTCTGCTGCCACTACTACTTGGTCGTCCGCAAAATGTAGAGTGTATAATGTTGTATCGTCGTCAAGTTAGATCCCCATTCCTGAACATGATCTTCTCCAGTGTTTTAGTGCTTCATTTAAATAGATCTTAAACAGTATTGGAAAGAGGCAGCATCCTTGTCGTAAGCCTTTTGTTACTGGAAATTCTTCTGATAAGGTGTTGTTTAGTTTGATTTTTGATGATGCTTTATTGTATAATTGTTTGACTGCGGCGATGATCGTGCTATTTAATGAAGATCATTCAAGACACTGCCACAGCTTTCTCACAGGAATCGTGTCATATGCTTTTGAGAGATCCACAAATAAAAGATGTATTTCCTGGTTTCTTGCAACATTCTTTTCGTATTCTTTCTCAATCATATTTTTTAAGATTTTACCAAACAGCCTGCTAAAGGTACTGGTGACAGAGATACATCTGTAGTTTCCGCAAATATCTTTTGGACCTTTTTTGTGAATTGGAGTAATCCATGCTTCTTTCCAACTATTCGGGATTTCTTCCCCATTTAAGTATCTTGTGAATAGCACTTTAAGATAGCTTATTAGTTTTGGTGTTCCGATTTTTAGAAGTTCTGCTGGTATGTTCTCCGGTCCGGATGCTTTGTTATTCTTCATCGATTTAAGCGCTTCTTGTATTTGTTCTTCTTCCATGTTTACATATTCACCTTGTACTCGTATTCGTTGAGGTGAGTCAGTATTATTAATATCTCTGTCTTCATTCAGTTCCCTTGCGTAATGATCTTTCCATGTATCTATCTGGATGGGCTGTATTCGACTTTTATTTGATGTGTCGGTTTTCAGGGTTTTTATTAATTTCCATGCCGCTGATGATCGCGCTCCTCCGATGCAACAGTCAACTTCTTTACATTTTGCATCCCATGTTTCATTTTTGTTGTTCCTTGTCATATCTTTAAATATTCTTTGCTGTTCTTTGTATATTTCTTTATCTTCAAGATTCTTAGTGTTCAGCCATCTTTTGTACGCTTCCTGTTTCTTATTTCTTTGCTCTTCAAGCTGTGTATTTCCAAGTGTTTTTATTGTATGAAATCAATATTGTAGGATAAAATAAGCACAATATTAAGAAAGTACATAAAAAGCTTTAATTTGAGCTATGTTAAATTAAATTTGACCCAATGATTTATGCAAAATTAACAATTGAATGCCCAAAAATATCATCGCCATTTTTAATTTTTGAAATAACTTTTGTAAAAATCAACTTTTTAATTTGAAAAAACTTTTTTTTATATGCAAAAGCATTATCTTAAGATAGTTTGGTTAATTCCTTTTCGAGATAAGTTTAATTGTTTATAAAAATTCTTAAATGTAAGTACATTTAAGAATCGGGTTGGAAATCATCATGGCTATGCGGACTCTGTTGACTGTCGCTTTAAAAAGTTCTGCACTACTGCATTCAAACCATTCCCTTAAGTAAGTTCTTAAGCCAGGATATTCTTCGTCTTCCCACATTTCGCTTTCCTCGGATTTTGCCTTGCATAATAAGTTGTAATAATGCGTATTTTTGCCCCCTCATCACATGTTCTAAGTACTCAAGTTTTCGTCTTTTGATAGTTAATATTATTTCCGCCTCATTTCCTATCCTTCTAGTTACTTCCACGTTGGGCAAATCCCCATTATTTTTAATTTCATAGACGCCTCGACTTACTATCTTTCAGAGGACTTCTAAATGATTTTTCGAAGTTGTTTTCAATAAATATACTATTTTCTTGTATATTAAAATGTTCTCAGGTTATTTTTAAAATTAATTAATAGTTTGTAAGACGAAGAATTGTTAATTTAAATAAAAAACGCTGAATTTACTGCGTTTATTTTAAAGAATAAGTTACATTTTTCTACATAACCTTTTCAGCATTCAACGGATTTGCAATAAATTTGCAAACAATGTTTTATTCGTTGTTGAAAAAAAAAAACTATGGTATGTAGAAGTCTGTGCCATGAAAAATAGACCCTAATAATAAACCACAAACATTATGTGTTTATGGTTTATTAAAGCCATAAAAATCGAGCACTTCTTTTTCAATAAATTTATACATTTTTTCTACACCATTCAGCGGTTCGTTAAATTTTATCACGCGCGGTTTTCCCTCATTTTCAAGTAATACTATAAGTAATAAAACACGTTTAAAAGGTGAGCGATTATTTTAAAAATCGTAGTTTTTTTTTTGAAAATGATAAATAATGTGGATTTGCCCATATAAATTTTGCAGGGCCTGAGCCAAATTCTTTTCTTGATCGATTATTTTTTTATGCAGGAATAAAAATATTTGCTCAAAAAAATTTTCAAACCCTTATTTATTGCTTTGAAGTAGGGGCGACCTTTGCGTTATAAATTAAAACCGCTCTCTACACATTACACACATTTTTAACTTAACTTATTGATTCTTTTAGCTGAAGTCAAGACAAAAATTAAAAAAAGTTTTGTACGACCAGGAGAAGTGGTGTTAGCTTAATTTATTTAAAAAATCACCACTACTTTGTTTATAACAATTAAGAATTAAATTCGGCGCCATTTAATAAAGTCTATATTTTGTAATTTTTATATAAAAACGCTTTTTATAGTCAAAAAAACATGAGTAAAATTGATTGTTTTTTTGAGTAGTCGAATTGTCTCGGTAGTAGAGGAACTCTTCTTCAGTCGACCCGGCGAGAAAAAAACTTAATTCGGAACTTCAAATCCGTGGTGCTCTGAAAAATTTAGTATATCTCCGTTAAATATGGACCAATTTCCTTCGTTTTATCTGGGGTAGCGTAACATATTGTGAATATTGGCGATATTTTTTTTTATCTGCTATTAAAACTTTAGTGACTATTCACATATCTTTCTAAATTATGTTATCATCGTCATCATTATGGCTTTACTACACTGCATGAGTCCTAGATTCCTCAAGAATTTCTCTCCAGTCGTCCCTATCTATGGTCTTTCTCCGCCAACGTATTCCCGTATTTCTCATGTCTTCATCGATGTTATCAAGGAACCTTGTTTCTTAGTCTTCCTCTTCTTCTCTGACCAATGAATCTATTAAGGAGCGTGTTTCTTGTTAGGTTATTTTGTTCCATCCGTATTATATGCCCTATCCTCCTCAGACGTCTTATCTTAATATGTTTTACGATCTCTGGTTCCTGGTATATTCTATAAAGTTCGAAGTTGTATTGTCTTCTCCACAGTCCATTGTCATTCACTGCTCCATAGATTCGCTTTAGCACTTTTCTTTCGAAACATCCTAACATGTTTTCATTACTTTTTGTTATAGTCCAGGTTTCTAACCCATATGTTAGGACTGGGCGTATAATTGTTTTATACAGTTTTATTTTTGTATTTCTCGATATAATTGTGGATTTAAGGAGGAAATTGAGCCCAAAGTAGCATCTGTTTATCCGTGCAAATTCTGCCGTTTATCTCTGTTTTTTAGTATTATTTTCAGTGTTACGGAGCGCTCCCAGATATAAATTCTTCACTGCTTCGATGACGTCGTGTTCTATAACAAGTGGGCGTAGGATTTGTGGTCGCGTGCTTATTTTCATATACTTCGTTTTGTTGGTGTTTATTATTAAACCCATTTTTGTAGCTGATTCTTTTAATGCTACAGATAATGTTATTTGTTTTAAAAGGTTCAGACAGTTCTCCCTGAATTCATAGTCTACATTCAACTTTTTCAAGAGTTAGTTTTGTTAAATTTACCAACTGATTTGGTATTCCTAGCTCTTTCATTGCTTTAAACATGTCCCTTCTATTCACAGAGTCGTGATATTTTTTTGAGTAAATATTTTTATTTTTACATAAAAATATAATCGACCAAGAAGGGTATCCCTTTAGAATTTGATTTCTATCGTTAAAAAAAGTTCTGACGCTGCAAAATTTATAAACAATTAAGAATTTTTATAAATAATTAAACGTATCTCGAAAAGGAATTCACCGATCAGATTTTACGAAGACCTCATTCGATTTGTAATTAAAAGAGCTAGAAATGCTATTTACATAAAAAAAAATTACAAAAGTTATTTCAAAAATTAAATTTGGCGAAACATTGATCGTTTTGGACCTTCAATTGTTAATTTTGCGTACACTATTGCGTCAAATTTAAATTAACACAGCTCAAACTAAAGCTTTTTTTATGTACATAATTTTAAAATACTTTGCTAATTTTACTCTAAAATATTGATTTGATAAAATAAAAATAATTAAAAAACACAGTTTTTGCGCCTTAAAAGTACCATAAAAATATTATAACCAACAATTTGAAGTTGCACGTACTTGGAGGTTAGTCTAATCTTCATAACACTGTGCTGGTCTCTACAATTTGGACTTTTATATTACTCGAAAGGTACACATTTTTTTTCTTTTAAACGATTATACTAGAATCACATCACAGACATTGTTCTGAAGCTATTTTCTTGTGGCATGTTAAAGTAATTACTATTTAAATGGGAATAAGCCACAATTAAAGGTTAAAGTACGTTTGTTGACGTTTCAATTTCCACTTTGGAAATCGTTATCAAAATACAAATGTTTATTTACTAATGTTTGTATTTTGATAAATAATGTTTGTTTGTATGTTTGTATTATTGGGAGGCGTAGAATGTCATGGCTGTGCAACGTGAGAGAGTGGTACGGATGTACATCAAATGAACTTTTCAGAGCAGCCGTCTCAAAAGTTCGAATAGCTATGATGATTGCCGACCTCCGCCGCGGAGATGGCACTTGAAGAAGAAGTATTTTGAGAACGATTTCCAAAGTGGAAATTGAAACGTGAATCAACGTACTTTAACCTTTAATTCTGGCTTATTCCCATTTAAATAGTAATCACATCACAGACCAGTAGTTGCATCGACAACGTTATGACAAATTTTTCTGAAAATATCTACAGAGTCGACGTATTTGAACCTTGTTTTTCTGACCATCGAGCTCAATTTTTATTTATTGACTCTGAGCATAAAGCATAAGTTAAGGTCTTACAGATCTAATCTTTCTCTTATTAAACACATTGCAGATGCCACTAAGGACCCTATTTGTTCAAAGTATATAAACAACAAAGTTTGAATATAATCGGAAATTATAAATTGCTAAAAAGTCAGCTTACTGTAATTTTATTACTAATTCCAATAATAATCTTAGAGACTGCTGGAAAATTGTATATTTCGAAAGAAACAACACAAGATCCAGTTCGGTACAACCTGATCTACCTCCAGACGAAATAAATCAATTTTTTACTACAGTTTCAGAGAATATAATTACATCTTTTCTCACTATTAATGTCGATGTCCTCTTCAATTATAGACATCATCCTTCCCCGAGCAAGTCCTTTTTTCTCGTCCCGTTGTGGAAGAAGAGGTCTCTCAAAAAATAAAGTCTCTTAGCAGTTCTAATTGTAGGAACGTTCACGAAATTAATAGCAAAATTTTAAAACTTACTAAATAGTTTTAACTATTTACCAAATAGTTTTAACAACTTTCACTCATCTTATTAATTTAATTCTATCGACTGGAGTATTTCCAGAAGTACTAAAATACTCAAAAGTACTTCCTATCTAAAAAAGGTGAGTCCTCAAAAACTGACAATTACGGACCCATAAGCATTGTTTCTACTGTTGGGAAAGTGATTGAAAAGGTTATCAAACAGCAATTTTATTCCCATTTTGAGTCAAATAATTACTTTTGCAACTCACAATATGAATTCAGAAGCGAGGTGATTGAGGGGCTTGAACGCGGCAATCGTATACCAATTTCTCTTTGCGACTTGTCGAAGGCTTTTGACTGCGTTTCACACGACATTTTGTTCCAAAAATTAAATTACGATGGAATCAGAGGTATTCCTCTTAAGCTTATAACTTTTTATCTATGTAGCAGACACCAGACAGTTGTGTCTAAAGGTTATCTCTCCGAATTTGGATCTGTAAAACATTGAATCCCACAAGGTTCGGCCTTAGGACCTCTTTTGTTTATTAATTATGTCAACGATTTGCCCAAATTCATACCTCCGTACAAATCCATACAACTCGCAGATGATACGACATACGTTATATCAAGAAAAAATAATGATGATTTAAAAATGTCTCATGAGGAAGTTTCTACTAAATCTAGCACATGGTTAACTGCAAACAATCTAAAACTTAACTCTGATAAAACGCAAAATTTGGTTATATCTGCAAGTAATTTACACAATGATCCAGATAACAAAGAGACTGTTAAACTATTCTGAATAACCATAGATAATCGACTGAACTGGTCTACTCATATCTCATAACTAAAGAAAAGGCTATTAAGTTCATTATTTGTTATTCGCCAATTAGAAAGGGTTGTCAACTTTGGAACATTAAAAATGACATATTTTTCTTTATTCCACTCTCACCTAAACTATGGTGTAATCATATGGGACAATTCAACAAATGCACTTCATTTTTTTAGAATGCAAAAGAAAGCTATCAGGATTTTAGCAGGAGTTAGTTATCTAGACCACTGCCGACCTTTCTTTATCAAATTCAAAATTATGCCGCTACCTTCTCTCTTAATATTTCAAGTTCTAACTGAAATTCACAGAAAACGTGCCCATTTAATAAAGCAGTCTGATGTCCACGTTACGCGAAACTGTCACCACCTACGAACAAGTCGCTGTAGATTACGTCTTTCAGATAAAAATTGCATTAATTATAACTATTACAATATTTTACCAAAAAGTATTAAACAGCTAAGCTGTAATAGTTTCAAAAAAGTTATAACAGAATATCTTCTGAAACATTGCTTTTACTGTTCAGAAGAATATGTGACTCATTGCAGATCATCCACTGAACTGTTTACCGTAACTTTGCCATAAATCTTTTTCTGTTTAATATGTGTTCTTGTTTAAGTTACGTTTTATATTCCTTTTTTATATACCTACTATGTATTTTTTTTTGACTTGCTACAAACAATATTTGTATTTGTTATGTAGTTAAATAAACTCGAACTCTAACTTTTTTTATTGTAAATACACCAACTATTTACAATCAAAAAAAAATAAAACTCCACTTGTTTTTTTTTTCACTTCACCAAATAAAGTCATCTCCCAAGAATGCAATATAAGCCAACTGTAGTGAAAAAATTGTCCGTGGTTACATTTTTACTTGAATCTTTGTATGGATTCACCAAATTCAAAACCATGTTTCCACAACATGTTTTACTTGCCGTTCACCGCCTTGTGGCTTCAGTATATAATTGACTCGAAAATATTTTAATTCCATATTTTGCAGGCTCAGTTATACATTTCAAGGACTTGTTTCCTTTTTTTCCTACTGTTATTAGGAATGTGACCAATTGAATTTTTAATTATTTCCCAGATTTCGTCAATATTTTGATTTGCTACGGATCACAAAGTGGTCTGCACTGTTGGTTGATAGTCAGATATTTTTTTGTCTTTGAAAGCACGTATTCCATATCAGAATCTATTGTTTCCGTATTAAACAAAATTATTTGTTTAAATTTGGCTATAACCAGAAAATGGTGCTTGTCTGCGTCCAGACCCCGTATCTTGATTTATTCCAAAATTATATTACAAAACATCTTGTTTATCACCTTGATTTCCGTTTCCTCAATTACAATTGCCAAGTTCATGATAAACGTTAGGAAGTAGTAAATTTTTTGATGCCGGCAAAAACCGACAACTAGGCGCTTCATTAAGAATGCAGTAATTGCAGTTGACGAAACTATTACATTAATTACCAGTTTTAATAAGTGCTCAGACTTCTACACTAATGGCCTATTAATTCATTTAAGTGTACCAGTCGAATGACCCCGCCGTGACTACGATGAAAACTTATCTTTCAGTCTAACTATGAAAGTTTACTTGTTATTCAATAGAGTCAAGAAATACGAACGAGGTAAATAAAACAAAAGTTTTTCTGACAGAAGTTTCGGTGACAGATTATCTTTTTCAAGTGATATAATTCATTCAAGTATTTATTACTATTTAAACAGTTGCTACTGTGAATCTCGTGATATGCGTGGATAAATGTGCGTCATCACTTAAAGTCGTTATGAAATTATAAACGCCGTAGTTTTTCCACTGGCCACCGACTATCACGTGCCATTTAGTCAAGGGGTAAGGCCAAAGGTAGAATTTTCACTAAAATAGAATTGGATGTTGATATAGAGAGCAATTTTACAAATTTTGCTTGTGGTTAAATTCTAAAAATATAATTAATCAAATATTTTGTTTATAAGTGCTAATTGTTGTTATTACAATAATTTGTTTAAAATATCTAAATTGTTAATTTTTTATGACAATAACCGAGAAACATTAGAGAATATTGCATTTTTAAGTGAATACTTCTTATCGCGTGAAATCCTATTTAGCGTGACTCGAAAAATCGAGACGGGTGTAGTAACCTTGCGGTAAACCGTATTATATATAATATACAGTAGACTCCCTCTATAACGAGAACTGAAATGGAAGACTAATTACCTCGTTATAAGCGGATCTCGTTATATCCTACAACAATAATACTGTGCATACATATGAATATGTAGTTTTCTAAAACATTAACTTTCTATAGTGAAGCCATTTGGAGCAATATAAGATGCTAATAAATATTGTATGAATGGCGTTTTTAAAAAAAAGTTGTTTACTTTTATTGCCAATGATATACGTTAAAACAAAAATCTGTATTCTGTAAATCTGTATAAAACGTATTTTCAAGAATACTACATAAACTACTGCGTCTGCAATTGGAAGAAGTCTGTCATTTTTGACTGCTTTAAATTGTCCAGTATTCTATCTATCATATTTTCTAAAGATGTGAAACAGTTTTATGCTTCTTCATTTGCGTTTTTTCTTTGGATAAAGTTTCTGACAACCTTTAAAACACTTTCCACATCTTGTCTATTAGGACCTATATTATTAGGTGTGAATGGTCAACCCCCTACAATGACACTTATGAATCATAAATTGTAAATTTCCGACTAAGAATCATAAATTGTAAGAAGTTTATTATGGACACAGTTAAAACGGGTATTTATTTATAGCTACGGTCGGGCCAAAACGTAAAAAAACACGTTTTTCAATCTTATTTTATCTCGTTATAAGCAAATTTCCTCGCTATAGAGGGTTATAGTTCAATAGAAATTTCACTTTACATCTAATGTACCTCGTTATAAGCGAAAACTCGTAATAACCGTGTTCGTTATAGAGGGAGTATACTGTACTTACAAAAATACACTTATTTTGATAATTTTTGTTTATAACAACTGGAGAACGACTGGCTAATTTTGATTTTAAAATATTTGTATAAAATAAAATAAATTAAATAAAATTGAATAAAAGTAAACAAAATTAAACAAAATTATATAAAAGTAAATTAAATTAAATACAACTTAAAACAATTAAATAAAATTAACTATCAAAAAAATTATAAAAAATTATTAAAAAGTATAAACAATTATAAAAAAATTAAATAAAATCATAAGAAATTATAAAAAATTATAAAAAATACAGAAAATTATAAAATCAATTTAAATTAAATTAAATCAAAATTTTTAAAATTAAATTCTATCTATAAAAAAAAATAAAATTAAATTAAATATAATTAAATAAAATTAATCAAAATTAAATAAAATTCAACAAAATTATATAAACTTAAATAAAATTATAAAAAACTATAAAAAAATATAAAAAATTATAAATAATTTTAAAAAATTAGAAACTTTTTAAAAGACTAAATAGTTAAAATAAAATTAAATAAAATTATAAAAATTAAATCAAATTAAATCAATTTAAATCAAATAAAATAAAATAAAGGGAAATTTAGTAAAATTAAATAGAATTAAGTAACTAAAATTTACGGCGGAGCAGCACATTGAAAATCCGATTTATGAAGAAGTAGTTCAAACGACAGAATTGTTGAAATATGGAGGACCTGAACTCTGGGGACGAATACATTACATGATAAAGTTGGTATAGACCAACGATCAAACGCCGGAGGAATGGGCAGTAAGTCTTATACAGCCAATATATAAAAAAGGAGATAAGAGGGAATGCCAGACTTACAGACCAATTATATTGCTAAATATAATATACACAACCCTTTCTGGCATTATCTACACTAGATTGTCAAAATACTCCGAAAATATAATTGGTGTTTATCAAAATGGATTCAGACCAAACAGAACCACTACAGACAACATATTCATACTTAGAACAATACAAAAGAAAGCTTATGAATACGAAATACGACTTTAAATAAGCTTTTGATAGTGTGAAAAGAGACAAAATGCTGGAAAGACCTCCGAAATCTAGGTATACCAAAAAAAAAAATATATATCAGCCCCATAAAAATTGCAGGACGTTGCAGGGTTCAAAAGCTGCAGTTAGAGTTGATGGAGAACTGCCGCCCCTGTTTTACATCAACATGGGTTGAGACAGGGAGACGCACTTTTAACCTAGTTCTTGAAGCAGTCATCAGAAAAACCAATGTAATCGGCCATATAAACACCAAAACAGTACAAATTACTGAATATGCAGACGATCTCGCCATTATTAGTAGAAGCAAGACACGACTAATGGAAACGTTCAAGGAAATTGATCCTGAAGCACAAAAAAGAGGGCTTAAAATAAACGAAACAAAAACTAGGTACGTGACCATCAACAGAACACCTGAGAATGAAAATAATATAGCAATAGACAACTATATCATTGAAAATGTGAATGTCTTCACATATCTGGGCACAGAAATCGATCAGAAGAATTCCGTAAGTAGCGAAATCAATGCACGTATTTCCAATGCAAATTGTACATACTATGCTAATAAAAGATTGATAACATCGAAATTATTAGACAAAAGAATCAAAATGTCTATCTACAGAACTTTGATTAGACCCGTAGTAACCTATGGTTGTGAAACCTGGGTAATGATGAAAAAAGAGGAAGCCCAACTCAGGGCATTCGAGAGAAAGATACTAAGAAAAGTATATGGCCCGGTGCAAGAGGAAGACAGCACATGGAGAATCAGGAGAAACTACGAGGTTAATGAACTAAATGAAGGGTATGACATTGTAAGATTTATAAAAAGTCAAAGATTGTCATGGGTGGGACATGTTCAGCGACAAGAAGACACGAAGATGACAAAGATGTTACAATGGAAGCCGGTAGCAAGGCGGAAAAAAGGAATGCCCAGGACGAGATGGTTGGATGACGTAGAAGACGACCTGAAAACCATGAATATAAGACAATGGAAGAAAAGGGCCCAAGAGAGATCTGAATGGAACGACATAGGATGACAGGCAAAAACCCATCCAAGGTTATGATGCCAAAAGAAGAGGAAACTAAAATTATACTAAATTGAATAAAAATATAAAAAACTATAAAAAATTATAAAAAACTAAAAAAAAAATTATAAACAATTATAAAAAATCACAAAAATTTATAAAAAAGTATAAAAAATTATAAGAAATTATAAAAAATTAAATGAAATCATAAAATATTATAAAAATAATTAAAATCAAATTAAATTAAATTAAATAAATCAAATTATATAAAATTAAATACAATCAAATAAAATGAAGTAAAATTAAATAAAATTAAACAAAATAAAACAAAATTATATAAACTTAAACAAAATTAGGTATAAAAACTATTTTAATTATAAAAATTATAAAAAATTTGTTTAATTTATTTACTATAAAAAATTATAAAACATTTAAAAAAATGAACTAAAATCATCTTCTTCTTCTTCTAATGGCGCTACAACCCTTTGTGAGTCTTGGCCTGCTTAACAATGTTCTTCCATTCTGCCCTGTCGGATACTTTCCTTCGCCACTGCCTGATGTTCATGGTTTTAAGATCCCTCTCTACGTCGTCTATCCATCTTTTACGGGGCCTTCCTCTTGTTCTGTTTCCTTGGGGCTTCCATCTCTGGACTACTTTTACAGCTCGATTATCTGGCATTCTTTCTAGGTGACCAAGCCAGTTTAGTCTTTGTGACTTTACAAATCTGACAATATCTGCGCTCTGCATTAGTTCATCCAGCTCGTGATTCATTTTAATTCTCCACGAACCATCGCTGCATTGGGTTGGTCCAAATATCTTCCTTAGTATTTTGCGCTCAAATATTCTCAGTTGATTTTCATCAGTGGTTGAGAGGGTCCACGTTTCACATCCATATGTGACCACTGGTCTAATTACTGTTTTGTAGATTCTCAGCTTAGACTCACGATTCAGTAACTTACTTTTCATTAAGTCTTTGTATGCATAAAAGCACTTATTACCGCTAAGAATCCGTGCTTGTATTTCTTGACTGATGTTGTTGTTGTCATTTATTATTAAGCCTAGGTAGGGAAAAGTGGAGGCATATTTGTAGGTATGGTTGTCTACCTTCAGATTCTCATGTTCATTCGATTTTGTGCACTCCATATATTTTGTTTTGCTTTCATTTATATATAGACCAAACGTAGCAGCTTCTCGTTTCAGTTCTATAACTTTTTCGCTTAATACACTTTTGTTGCGGCTTATTATGGCAACATCATCCGCATATGCGCATATTTGCATAGATCTTGTATTAATACAGCCGTTTATATCCAGTTTTCTAACAACAGCTTCTAAAGTTAGATTAAAAAGTGTTGTTGATAAGGCATCCCCTTGTCTAACTCCATTTTCAATATCAAAGGCCTGCGTCATATCTCCATCTATTTTCACCATAGCTTTGGAACCCTCCAGAGTCATTCGTATAAGTTTAACCAACTTATTGGGTATCCCTAACATAGATAGTTGCTTTAACATCTTTTGTCGATCTACTCCATCAAACGCCTGTTTGAAATCGATATACAAGTTGTAAATAGGTATGTTATATTCAACACATTTTTCATGTATACCTCTTAACATTACTCTTAACTAAAATCATAAAAAATTATAAATAATTATATAGATAATATTAAAAATATATATGATGAATAAATTCTATAGTATATCTAACAAATTTTGAAAATTACTAAAATAATTAAACAAAATTTTTAAAGAAAAAATTTATGATTTTTCTAATTTGAAAAAACTGAATGTGTAGTGTTATTATAAAAAATATTAACCATTCAGTAATAAGTAGACATACAATTTCATTAACCTACATTTATCAATAACACGCTATAAGAAGTATTCACTTCTGTCGACACTCCCCAAATGCCACGCTCTTTTTAATCTTCAATTTGCAGCAGAATCTTGAACCAAATAGCAAAAGCACATTCAATTATGTCACACTCATTTACCCTTTTAACCACTGATTATTGAATACTTATTATGTGACAAATACCGACGAACAATAGACAAAACAAAAACAATTTCGAACAGTATTTGAAGTGAATTAATAATGATGTTTTGTGGGGGATGAGTTTGCTTCCGGTCGACACCAATCGATGCTGTCTGTGCACCAGGATAAAAGTACTTTTGTTCTCCATTATGGGATTCTCTTGTCTTCTAGAAGGTAACTATTAGAAATATGTATAATTTTTGATATAGCTATAATTTATTCTATTGTTATTTATAAGTAAAAAACACTCGTTTTTGTCACAAGGAACTTTATTTTGTATAACCTACGATTACTTAAATGCTCTCATTAACATACCTTTAATTATTTTTAGCGGGTATCTCTAGAAATAATCGTAAGAAACAAATTGATTTCATCTTGATTAATAATAGATTCTGAATTGACATAAAATCTGTTAAACCTACCAGGGAGCTACTACCAGATGTGAAGACTACTGTACATTTTCACTAATAACAAACACACGCCAGTAAAATCTTACCAGCAAATCATCAAAAACAGTATACAGGGTGTTACAAAAAGATTGGTCGTAAATTATACCACGACTTTTCAGGAACGACAACGTTTTCCACGACAAGAATAAAAATAAGTCGTTTTGACCTAACTTACCTATATGCAAAAGTGCACCCAGAAAAAGTTACAGGCTGTTGTTAAAGTTACAAAATAAAACTGAATTTTTTAATATTGCTTCAAAACGTTTTAACATTTTTGTTATGAAAATTTATATTATAGTTATCTTATATTTATATTATGGTGATAGCCAATAAAACCGAAGTAGTAAATAATTTTTCTACCGATTTTTCTAGATTTTAGGTTGGTCTCTAAAAACCTTCCCTCCCCATTCCAAAATTTTTGTAGTATAATATTGAATTAAATACGGGACGTCAATAGAATGATACACCTATTTTACAACTTTTTCTCTGGTGACATTTGCTTGTAAATTTATTAATTTATAACATACAGACACCTTTTTAAAGGCAATATTACATTTTTAAAAATATTAAGTTTAATTTTAATAATAAATTATAATTTTTATTAGTAAATATTTTTATTAATTAATAATAATTATTATTAACTTTCAAATAGGAACAAAAGATATAATAATTTAATTTAAAAAGTCTTCTAAGTGACCTACCCCTTCCTGTATACAGGCTCTACATCGTTTTAATAATGAATACCACATATTTTGAAAAATCAAATTATAAAAATTGTTTAATAAAAAATTTATAAAAATAATAACAAACTTTAAAATATGAAAATTTTTAATCCTAAGTTTAATTTTTTGCTAAATTTTAATAAAAAATCTGTCTTTAAGCTTATCTCTAAAAATATTTAATATTATTAATATAAAAATAATAAAATTATTGTAAATTGTTAGTAAATAAATTTATTTCTTAAAAAATTTGATATATTTAAAAACGAATAAAATCTCATTAAAAAAGATTATTTAAAATATGTATTTTATAATAAAAATTTTAATTTTTTAGCTCTTTTAATTTCGAAAATAAACAGTATATAATTAGTAATTTATAAACCCTGATACACAAAGTACAAAAAATCAATTTTTCTATGAAATAAATAAAATATAGTATAAATGCATTAGCAGCTTCTAAAATTCGGTTTATTGTTAAAATTAAAATTTAAATTTAAACTGTTATTCTGCCGCTTCAGAAAAACTGTAATTGTTCATTTTCAAATTAATTAATTCAAACAACACTTTTGTTCACAATAACAGTCAAATCACTATTAACAGCGAAGAGAATAGAGAACGAAGCAACAATTTACCTACTATAAATAATAAACTTAATATCTCTATACCTAATTGTATTATTTTAGCTTGACAGTTAAAAAATTGGCTATAAATTAATGATTTTACAAAACAAATAGCAACAGACAAAAAAGTTGTAAAATAGGTAATTCATTCTATTGACGTCCCGTTTTTAATCCAATGTTATACTCCAGAAAAGTTGGAGGGGGGAGGGAAGGGTTGGAACCCCCCCAAAATCAAGCAAAATCGGGAAAAGAATTGTTCGCTACTTCGTTTTGATTGGCCATGGCATGCCAATAGAATAGAAATACGCTTTATGGTCACTGAAAATTGTAGATACCGTATTGTTCTTTTTTGTAATTTAAAAATAACATCAGATTGGGCAGCTATACTGTAACCCCAAAAAAGTAAGACCATATCTAAGATAAGACTCGAACAAAGAAAAATATGTTATTTTGGAAGATGCTAAAAGACGTTAAAAGAGAAGCGTAGAAGATAGGGAAGAGTAGAGGACCCTATACTGAACCTTGTGGTACTCCACATATAATGCTTTTGTGACTAGAGTCAGTATCATTAGCTCTAATTGATTTTTATTCCTCAACTAAGATTGGAACCAATTCAAATAAGTACTTCGAATTCCGTAGAAATTTAGTTTTTTTATCAAACTGCCGTGATTTACACAATCAAAAGCTTTGGCATAGTCACAAAAAAATCTCATGTAGAACAGAAAACATAGCATCACTGGTACATTACTTTTTGATAAACTGTTGCTTATAACGAGAAAGGACGTAAGTCGGGCTTTTATAAGTCTCTCAATAATTTTGGATAGGACCGGTAGTAAGCCAGTAGGTCTATAGTTACAGACATTCGATTTTTCACCACTCTTATGAAGGGGAATAATAATGGCTGTCTTTAGGCACTCTGGAAATATACCTTCTTCTAAGGAAACATTAATAATTAGTGAAACCAGGACTTTCAACACATTTTTTGGGAGATTTAAGAAAATTTTTATGGATAATTCATCAGTACTACAGGAAGATTTGCTTTTGATTTATCAAGCTTTTTTGAATTGGGGAGATAGGAAATAGGATCTTGTAGCAAAATAGTTGATGTTATATTTTTACTCGCATTAACGAAGTATTCATTTAGGTTTTCAGGGTTTGGAAGAAAAAATGTTTGAGTTGTGTTAGTTTTATTTCGAAGAACGTTTATTATAGACCAAGTTTCTTTTGCAACATTTTTAGTGCTTGCCAGACGATTTTGATAGATTTCTTTAGCTGTTTTAATAAGTTCTAGATAGGTTCCTCTGTACTTGGAGATATATTCAGTGACAAAGACGTTGGTAGTAAATTTCTTGATGTACAGTAGTGGACGGATATTCTTGGCTGATATATATATATACATCGGTTTAGAACGTCTTTCGACGTTGTCCGATACCTAAACACCATCTCTTCGTATCTTCGCAGTCGTTTGTTGTTAAATTTCTTTCGCTCATGGACTTGTTTACGCCGTGTTGCCATTCTAATCTGGGTCTTCCTCTTTTCCGTCGACCTATCGGTTGCCATTCTATTACTTTTTTGGGGAGTCTTGATGCTGGCATCCGTTGAACATGCCCATACCACCTTAATTGTTTCTTTTCTATATCTTGAGTTATATTTCCTTCTATTCCCATACGTTGTTTTATTACATCATTTCTGATTCGGTCTCGTCTGGAAATACCTAAAGATCTTCTCATTGCATCCATCTCTACTGCTTCTATTCGCTTTTTGTTCTTTTCACTAATTCTCCATGTTTCAGCGCCATAAAGAAGAGTAGTTTTAATCATGGTCTCATATATATTAAATTTCCTTCCTTTCGTTATCTCTTTACTCCACAGTATACTATTGAGACATCCTAAGACTTTCTTTGCTTGAGTGATTCGTTTTTCTATTTCCCGTGTATCAGTTCCTGTATTGTCAAAGGCAACACCCAAGTAGTCATAGCTCTGACAGCAGGAAATATGTTGTCCGTTTTCGAGGTCTATGTTATCTGACTCGTTTCCAATACAAAGATATTTGGTTTTTGTTGTATTGACATTCATTCCCCAGTCGTTATATTCTTCTATCAGTTTTCTTAGCATGTACTGCATGTCTTCCCTGTCGGTCGCTAGCACTACCTGGTCATCAGCAAACTGGAGTGTATATATACATTCATTGCTAAGCTCTATACGCATCCTATGTACCTTTCTTTTCCATCTTTCCAATGCCGCTGCAACATATATCTTGAATAAGGTTGGTGAGATACAGCATCCCTGTCGCAAGCCTTTTGTAACCGGGAATTCTTCCGTTAGATATTTTCCTGTTTTTATCTGTACCTTAGAGTCTCTATATAGTTCTTGTACAGCATTTATCAATGTGTGGTTGATGTTAGATCTTTTCAACGTTGTCCACAGTTTTGTTAAGGGGATGTTGTCATATGCTTTTTGCAGGTCTACAAAAGTAATATGAGTTTCTAGATTCTTAGCCGATCTTTTTTCTATTATTTGTTTAAGACAAAATACGTTATCGGTGCACGATCTTCCTGCACGGAACCCGCTTTGTTCTTCCTCTTCATTGTGCTTATATTCTTCCTCGATCATATTTCTCAAAATTCGTCCATACAGTCTGCTCAGGGTGCTGGTTACCGATATGCCTCTATAATTATTACAATTCCTTTTGTCCCCCTTTTTGTGTATTGAGGACATGTATGCCGTTCTCCATTGTTCTGGTACTGTGTGTCCATTTAGACACTGATTGATCACATAAGTTAATATTTCAAATAGTTTATGAGTTCCATTCTTAAGCATTTCAGCATAGATTCCCTCAGGTCCAGCGGATTTACCATTCTTTAGGGTCATTACAGCCTTCCTTACTGTTTCGATGTCTACCCTCGCTTCCTCTCCTTGTATATGTACTGACTGTGTTGGGGAGTGATCTTTCCATTGTCTTGTTTTTATGATGTGTATGTGTGCTTTGTCTTTTCCTGTATTTTTTACTGATTGTATAAAATTCCATACCTCTGTACATTGCTTCCCTCCGATGTATGTATTGATTTCTTGACATTTCTGATCCCATGTTTTATTCTTTTCTTGTTTTATCATTTTTCGTAGTTGTCTATCGGCTTCTTTGTAAGCTTGATGGTCTTCAGTATTTTTTGTATTTAGCCATTTTAGATGCTGTTCTTTTTTCTGTTTTACCATATATTCGATTTCTTCGTTCCACCATATTTTGTTACTAATTTTGTTTTGCTGCGTCCCGAGTGTCTCCTTAGAGGCCTGGTGTAAACTAGCAATAATATTCTCGTAAATATCTGAAAATGTTTGTCTCTCTATTTCTCGTAGTTTTTCATCCAGTCGTCGTTGGTATAGCTGTTTAGTACTATCATTTATAAAACTATTGAAGTTGTACTTCGGAGTATCTACCGTCTGCAAGTCTTGCTTGTCTTCTAGGTTTTGGTCTCCGTGTATTATCTTAAGTGGGAACAAAATTTTCGCTCTTACTAAGTAGTGATCGGATCCACATGTTATTCCTCGGAGAACTCTTACATCATTCCACTGCAATACAGATTTTTGTTTACTAATAATATAATCGATGACTGATTTTAGATTGCGTGTTTGTTGAATTCAGGTATATCTATGTATGTCCTTATGTTTGTAGAATCCATTGCTAATTTTTAACTCATAGCTCTCACATAAGTGTATAAGTCTACCGCCATTATCATTAGTTGCCATTTCTCCAAAAGGTCCTACTACTCTACTGTTTTTCTGATATCCCGTTCTACTATTGAAGTCCCCAAGCATAATTATTTCTCTGTTTTTTCTCTGTGGTTAAGTATATCCTCGATTTTTTGAAAGAAATCTTCTTTCACGTTGATTGTTGCATCATCAGAGGGGGCATAAGCGGCTATCATGGTAATCTTGTGCCCATATATGTCTATATTTACTCTTAGGATATTCTCATCAATTGTTTTCCAGTCTGTGATATTATTCTTAAGTTTTTTCTTTATTAGTATTGATACTCCCCTAGCGGCTCTTTTATCTTTCGGGACTCCAGTGAATATATGTATATAATTTCCTACCATATCAGTGCCAGTTCCTTTTTTTTTGTTTCAGTTAGTGCTATAATATCCATTTTCATTTGTTCTAGATCAGGCACAATGATATCAATCTTTTGTTTTATCCCCTGTATATTCCATGTACCAATATTCATAATCCGTTTTCTTAGCTTTGGTCGTTTCCTTGAAAACCCATCTAGTTCCGAGGCTTTGTTTAGGCTTTTTGGTATGTTAAAATTTTGACGAGTATTGGAGAACCAGTCCAATGCCACAACCCCCAACCTGGAGGACCGGGTAATTTGTGATCAAGGTTTTCTTCCTCTAGCCTTTGACGATCCAACGACTATAACTACAAGGCAGCAGCTTGATTCTATACAAACCCTAAAATCAAAGGTTGCCACTTCCGCCCTCCATGCCGTAGTGAAGATATTCTTCCCCGCCACTAATGCCGTTGTGGACTTCATCCGTAACCCTGGACGAGGGACCCTAAACAGGTACTAGTTTCCCGGGCCAGGAAACACCTGGAATCTGCGGAAGGCAGGGATTGATTCATTTTCCCTGATAGGATTATCCAATGGAGTTCCTACCCGTTCCTTCTTGGCTGATACGTGAATACATTTGGTAGTCCAAGGTTTGTGATGTTTTGACTTAATTGTAATGAAAGGAAATGCCTTATTGAAAATACAGACAAGCTTATCTAAAAAATTACTGAAATTATAGTCCATGCCCACAGAGGGAAAGTGCCGCCCAAAAATCAAGCACAAATTTTCAAATTTACGAGAGTTCTGAGCGGAAAAATCCTACCTAAACGTTGGGTTTTCGTCGATTGTTTGTTAAGAGTGTTAACTTGGTATATACTGCTTCATGATCAGATAGTTCTGCATTAATAATTGTAGAGAGTGCATCAAGGGGTAAGAAATCTGACACAATATAATCAATTATGGTAGATGTTGTTTTAGTAATTCTTGCAGGAGAATTAACGTGCATTGTAAAACCATACGATTCGAATGTATTGACCAAGGAAAAATTCCGTTTTATTTTGTAACTTTAACAGCCCTTAACTTTTCCTGAGTGCACTTTTGCATATAGGTAAGTTATGCCAAATCCACTTATTCTCATCCCTCACAATCGTGGTATAACTTATGACACATATTTTATGTGACACCCTGTATATAAACTGTTTAGACTGCTAACACCCTTACTAAAATGGAGTTTTTACCACCCTCTTCTGTATTAAATCTGGCTGAATATAAAACCGTGAAATAGTTTTCGGTCACTCTCAAGTCTCCCGGTAATATTTTCACAATAGTTGTGTTATAAAACAGTTAAAGGTGCTGTTACTTTTTCATTCATTCGCCATTGTCTTTGATTGTATTAAAGCCGGGGAAATTCCCAGCCATTTATATTTAATGGAGTACAAAACAACATATTTTTCCTAACCTAGTTACCAGACTTTTATTATATTTGAAGTTAAACTAGATTCATCAAAGGAAATAAATATACAGCGCTTTGAAAAGTGGACGCACAAATGAACTGTTCATATAATCACAAAGTGCAACAATTTATTGATCATTAAAGTCTTTATCTCCTTTCATTGTTCTCTCGTGGAAGTTGCAAAATAATTCTACGAAATTGCGTTTAATAGTAATCAAATGGAATTTAAGTTCAAAATGTTATGGAATAGTATATAAGGTTAGAGTGAAAATTCGGTCCGAGCACAAGATTGATTACGAGTGGTAATTAAGAGTAAATGAACCACGAGTAGATTCAATTTTCATTCTAACTGAGAATAAAATGTAGTTTCTCTACGACCAGAAAATACGACTGAGAAGTAATTAAATCGTGAACAAAACAAGTTATTTATGGAAACAATATTACATTAAAAATATTTATGTTTATAGTGTTTGAAAAATTACTTAAATTAAAAATTGGAGCATGGGAAATATTTTCTGTATTTTTTTTAAACAGTGACTTGAAGAGGCAGACTTAACAATGTAAAAGTATTATACCGATATTTGAACGTTATAAAGGTATATGAGGGGTGGCTTATGACAAATCCGTGAAGACGTACATCTGATTTTGATTTGTTTTTTCTTCTTCTTCTTTAGGTACCGTCTCCTCTAAGAAGGTTGGTAATCATCACAGCTATTTTCACTTTTGAGATTGCAGCTCTGAATAAGTCGACGGAACTGCAATTATACCACTTTCTCAGATTGTTGAGCCAGGAGATGCGTCGTCTTCCAATACTTCGTTTTCCCTGCATTATGGTTTGTAGCAACACATATTTATCCCCTCTTATAACGTGGCCGAGATACTGTAACTTTCTTATCTTAATCGTATTCATGATTTCCATTTCCTTTGTCATCTTTCTGAGGACCTCAACATTTGTTATTCGGTCTACCCAACTTATTTTTAATATTCTTCGGTAGGTCACATCTCGAATGCTTCAAGTCGATCGCTCACCTCTTTCTTTAAGGTCCAGGCCTCCACCCCATACAGCAGCACCGAAAACACATATGAACGTAATATTCTTATTTTGAGTTGCAAACTAAGGTCTCTACTAATTATTATTTAAATGGGAATAAGCCACAATTAAAGGTTAAAATACGTTTATTGACGTTTCAATTTCCACTTCGGAAATCGTTCTCAAAATACAAACATTAGTAAATTAAACAAATTTTGTTTTTTGTTACTTAGTGAAAAATACTTAGGTTTTTTCCTGGTTTTTCCCTCATAATTTACTATGGAATCACTAACAGGAGAATTTTACTGTCATCATGGCATGTATTTGTCTTTTTAAAGACGAATTACATGTTACGATCTTTTCTGACGGATATTCTCAAGTTAAAGTTGATTTCATGTAATCGAATGAACTATCTTATAAGTAAAGTCGTCCCAGGAACGCAACTCAACAATATTGGCAATATCATTTTAAAGTCGTCTACTTTAAAATGTATAAGGTATGTCTGAATTGTCAATATAGATGAGTCAGATAAAATTAAATTATTAGAAGAATTTTTCACTAAGTAACAAAAAACAAAATTTGTTTAATTTACTAATGTTTGTATTTTGAGAACGATTTCCGAAGTGGAAATTGAAACGTCAATAAACGTATTTTAACCTTTAATTGTGGCTTATTCCCATTTAAATAATAATTAATTTAAAATGCCACAAGAAAATAGCTTCAGAACAATATTAAGGTCTCTACTGCATAATACTTTTCTCATCTTATTAAATGTTGCTCTAGTCCAATTCTCATTTTTATTTCTTCCGTATACTCGTTATTTTCATTAATAATTGTACCAAGATATCTGTATTTTTTTACTTTTTCTATTGGAACCCCTCTTATGTTTAAAATGTCTTGTTGTGTTTTGGAAATTGTCATAAATTTTGCTTTATTAGCATTAAGCGTTAGTCCGCTTTCCTCACTAGCATTTACTACATTATCTAAAAGTGTCTGTAGATCTTGTATATTCTCTGCAATTAGTATAGTATCATCGGCATATCTGATATTGTTGATGGGCCTGCCTTTGACTTTTATTCCAATTGTTACATGTTCAAGTGATTTTTTAATTATTTCGTCCGAATATAGATTGAACAATAAGGGGGAGAGTATGCAACCTTGCCTTACGCCTCTTTTTATCTCTACTTCCTTCGAAAGTTCTTTGCCTACTCTGACTTTTGCTGTTTGGTTAAAGTAGAGATGAGTTATTATTCTTAAGTCTTTTTTGTCAATGTGCTGATCTTTAAGTAACTGTATAAGACGGTTGTGTCGGACCTTATCGAACGCCTTATTGTAATCAATAAAACAAACATAGAGTGGTTGGTTTACATCCATACATCTTTGCATGAGGACGTTAAATCCAAATAATGCCTCTCCTGTACCCATGGCATTCCTAAATCCAAATTGGGTTTCAGTGATGTCTTCTTCCAATTTTCTGAAAATTCTTAAATGGATAATTTTTAAGAATATTTTTAGTGTGTGCTTCATTAGACTAATTATACGGTGGTTATTACATTCCCTTGCATTGGGTTTTTTTGGTAATGTAATAAATGTTGATTTGAGCCAATCTCTCGGAATAATACCCGTATTATATGTTTTCTTTAAACAATTATAAAAAGTAAAAAAATTATTTTTTGTGTATAAGAGTTTCTTATACATTTTAGAGACAAATGATTCTAAAGTTGTAGGTCTTAAAAGGTTATTTAATTTGTGAGTTTCTAAATTAATATAGATAAACAAGTGACCGAGATAATTGCAAAAACCCTAATTTATGCAGTAATTTAAAAATGTTAATAACTTCGTTTTTTGCATAATGACATGTAACATAATTAATGGAAATTGTGGTAATTTATGAGTTATTAAAGTGTGCTACATCTCAGCTAGATGGACCAAATAGTTTATAAATTATTCAATTTGTTTATAACGGAGAGAGATTACTGGCCCATACAGTAGGTAACTCTAGAAGTATTTAGCAGATCTTAATCGATTCTTTAGGCTTCAATTTTAAAATGTATTGAAAAAACTTTTTATAAAACTTTCTTTTCTATAAAAAAGATTTTATTAAAATTGTTATTAAGAAAACCGTTTGAAAAGGGGCGGACTTTTTAGCTTATAAACATTTATAATAACTTTGATATTTTTTGCCGCGCACTTTTAACTAGGCTTACCCAAAAGCTAGAAAAAAGCACATTTTTTAGAGAACCTTCTATGACCAATAGGAACCTTTCTTCTTCTTCTTCAGTCTTAAGTAATCCCACTTGGACATAGGCCTCCCCCAAATCAATCCAGTGTTTTCTAATTTTGCGCCACTTGCTTCCAGTTGTGCCCTCCGATCTTCGTAATGTCATCAGCCCATCTTATGTGTGTTCTTCCTCTGCTTCTCTCTCCTAACCATGGTCTCCACTTTTGTATTTCGTGGTTCCATCTTTTATCCTTTAGTCGGGCATTGTGTCCTGCGAAGCTCCATTTTAATTTGGCAGCATGTTCTTCTGCGTCTTTTACTTTGGTTTTGCTTCTAATCAATTTGTTTGTTTTTTTGTCTATAAATCTCACCCCGAGCATTGATCTTTCCATGGCTCTTTGTACTTTTACTATTTTATCCATATGTGTCCACGTCTGTGAACCGTACGTAAGTATAGGGAGGATACACTGATCATAAATTCTGGTATTCAAATATTGTCATATTTTAGTGATTTTCAAGATCCTTCTGGTAATTTAGGCAATTTGATTTTCTTTGTTAACTTTCATTATCTGTCCCAGGTAGATGAATTCGCTTACTGTTTCTAAATGTTTCTAAATGTATGTAGCAATGATGATTGCCAAACTTCGTAGCGGAGAAGTCACTTGAAGAAGAAGAAGAAGATTGTAATAAGTGTGAATTTGTTCTGTAGTAACGATATTTTTCTTCTGCAGAAGTTTACACTTTATTTTCTTTTATAAGCAAAGTCGCTTCCTCCCTCTTCTCTACGACGTAGTTTATGGATGTTCCCATATGTAAAGATATATAGCTACTGAAGTTGTCTTCTTTTTAGTTTTGTCAATACCTCTTTGTTCAACCTCTGAAGTGCATTTTCGTTTCGCGTCCTATCCGTCAACATTTTTAAAATACTAAGGTAGCACCACATTTCAAAGACCTGAATGCTCTTTTTGTTCTTCTCTGATATGTCCATATAAAAGAGTGGAAAACATACAGATCCTCAGACCAACATGTAAGTATTACTGCCTTACTTATTTCCTGATGCTGATCACGGTGATTAAGTCCAAGTTTCAATTATTGGTACAGCTTGTCAAATTTAAGGTGATACTTGACAAATTTGTCCACTTGCGTAGAAAATTAAGTGAGAACACATTCGGAGGAAAAGAGATACATAATGCGCTCGGTCTCTTCGCCTCGTTGGTACACTCCGTACTACAAGTTTACAGAGAGTGACCTTATTTATTAATAGAACTTCTATGATATGTCTATATTGTATGTTATTTTGACGTTTCAATTTTTCCTTCGGAAATTTTTCTCAAAATACAAAATATTTTGTTTTTGTTGCTTGGTAAAAAAATTCTTCTAATAATTATATTTTATTTGACTCATTAATATTGACCATTCAGTCATGTTGAAGCGGAAGTTTTTTCGAACACTTCTATAAATGTCTCGTTCTGTAATTTTATAAGAGGAATATTGGTAGAGATGAAAGCTTTACATTTGCGTTACAGTAAACTGTGTAAGAATAAAAGAACAGTAGTTCTAAATTTTAGTAAGTCATAAATATTTTAATTTGTTGTTTATTTCTTTACAATAGATGGATGGCTGTCAACATCCGGTATTTAGGTACTAAACTGTATAACTTTATTAACTTTCCCCAATATTTTATTTTCGTAAGGAGATTTTGTAGAAATATATCGTATAAAATATATCTCAAATAGTGACTGAGTTGTCAATATGAATAAGTCAGATAAAATAAAATTATTAGAAGATTTTTTTACCAAGTAACAAAAACAAAATTTGTTTAATTTATTGGTATTTCGTATTTTGAGTTAACGATTTCCAAAGTGGAACTCGAAACTTCAAAATAAACTTATTTTAAACTAAAATTGTGGCTTATTCCCAATAAAAATAGTAAATTACATTATTATGCCACAAGAAAATAGCCTAAAAATAATAATAAAAACACACGCACAAGCGTACAACCCAGCTCCTACAGAGATATGTGTGTTAACCATTCCTTCATTTCGTCTTTTCTACACCCCATAGTGGGACATTTTTGCACTTGGACATTGTGGTATGATGCATTGTCTATAACCAATACACTACGGGCTGGTATATTAGGAATAAGTTTTTTATGAATCCATTTTTTATAATTATTATAGTTCATTTCGCAATGATAATCGCCAGACTTCGTATCAGATTTAAATGTCAAACATGCGTTTTTTGTTAACCCCATTTGGCCGCCGGCGTGAACAATAATTAGCCTTTGCCCTTTGGACACTGGCTTGTGCAAACCTTCGCTGGTATTGTCTTCCCAGTATCTGTCATGGGTATGACAGGAATGAATATAAGTTTCATCCATGTAAATCATGGGCCGATTTTCTTCCCCATACTGTTTAATATTTCTGAGAAACTTCCTCCGGACCACTTGTATATCGGGTTTTTCCATTAGGATTTTCCTATTATTCTTCGCTTTCTTCCATCGAAATCCCATATCTCTCATCACTTTTCTCAAAGTTTCATGCAACCCTGTATAAATATTGTCTTCATTAAATTTTTTTTTATATATCGCAACGTAGGAACTCGTTTTTCCGTGACATAATAATTTATTATTATACGCCGAAGTAAACCTTTGTCAAAATCGCCCAAGTTGGATTTTGGAGCAGATCTCATTCTTTTGTTGGGCGTCGAAAATGATGTAGAAGCACCTTCTTCTGTATTTTTCATTTCACGAGAGATCCATTTTATAGTGGCTATACTTACTCCCGTTGCTAAGGAAGCACGCTCTTGATCTTTTTTAAAATCTTTAACATGCGGATTTTGCATCGCTTCTCTCTGCATAAAAATAATTACAACATTTGCTATTACCTCCCTCGTTTGTCCAGACAAGACTGCCTTCTAATTTTGAATAAAAATCCATGTTTATAATTTAAAATACTTACCAATAATTATTTAAAAAGTCAAATCTATTGTAATACGATATTTCTTCAACACACAGTAACTTTAAACATAAGTAAAATAAAAAAACTTTGTCGCAGACTACACAAGTACCTTGCACTTCGAAGGGCCAAGAAATAATAAGAACGAATTGTGTTGTGGTCGAATGCGCATCGTAGGTGGAGCCTAATTTCAAATCGGTCAAGTATTACGTTAAATTTGACAAGCAATAGTATGATATTTTCTTAATTAATGTTTCACAATCAGATCTTCCAAAGTCGTCGCTAGTAATAGTGTCATCAGCATAATCTTATATTGTTTGGTGGATTATTAAATTACGCTGTACAAAATTCTACTGCAGGTATAATTTTACAGTAGGTCTTATTACCCTAGGACTGATAATATAATAAACAAAATCCGCACCGCTACAACACTCTGTATTTTTCTAATGACTGGTTTAATATAAATTCGCAGGTGATGTTGAAAAATGAGTTAAAACTGAAACATTTTACAAACATCACATTTTATTAACTGACTATTTTTCTTCAAATCAACATGTTTATAGAAATGTCTAAAAATTTATTTTTAACTAGTACATATTGACGTGAGCTAAATATAACGAAACAAACGGTATTTAACAGTCCAGAAACAATAGAACAATTTTGTTTTAATAACACAAAAGAATTTTAAACGTTCGTTATATTGATTCAGCGAAAATAGTTTTCAATGTATTTTGCTTTCACATTCTGATTTCAATTTGTGAAATATATTTTTTTTCTGTGCATGCGACTCCTATATGGAATTTTGTATTTAAAGGTGATTGCGTATTTATGTAGTGGGGGTATTAACTGGAGCAGTACAGTTAGGTGATGAGAAGAACAAATATTAAAGGTACCTCTTTTTTTCTTCGTAGTTTCTAATGTGTTACATTTATCGTGATATTATGGTAAAACTGGCCTCTTCTATATCTTCTGTCATTCTTACACGTCTCGACATTAAAGCGCTGATTGTTTAGTGTAGTCGGTGTATCTTGTGTGCGAACTAGCTATATATTTTGACATTTTTCTTTTACATTTTTAATTCTCTTTCTACTCCAGTCGTCAGAGACGAAAATGTCATTGAACGTCTAAAAATCATACGAACAAGCTAAATTTTGCTGAGAATGTCAATTTTGGGGCCCCAAAAAAGAAGCAAAAAAGTTTAGCACTTTTATCCCCTAGCTTACCCCTTAAACCCCACTCGTAGGAGGGAAAACGGAAAAAAATCGATTTACCAAGAATCTGTACGCCGCCCGTAGAAAAAAAAATGTTTTAAATAAAAAATGTCTCAGAGATAATTGAGGAGATGTCAATCAAAATCAATCATGTCCACCTTAAGAAGTTTTAGGGAAATCGCAAAAATCATTTAGTAAATAACCTTACATGAAAAATCGGATAAATTAGCATATATCATTTTATTTATTGAAATTAACTGACTCTTAGTAAATATTTCAAATCTGAAGGTATAAATAAACCTGTAAATACATTTTAAAAAAAGGACATGTTCTTATTTGATTGGACTTCATGGACGTTGATAGAAGGGGTTGATAAAAAAACTCTTAGACTACTTAAAATATCTATTGTATTGTTACAAAAAATATCTTGAAAAATGGCTAACATTTACCAACGACACTTTCCACAAAATATAAATGTTTAAATGTGTAGTCCAATGTCAGGTTCTAGACAATCACAGGATTCGTTCACTTCGTCAGCATCAATTTCGTCGTCCTGGACTTCCACTATTTAGGTCTTACACCAAGATAAAAAGTCATGTTTCTGCCAGTCATCACCATACATTTTCACAAGTAACGTCTCCACGTCCTTCTTCTTAGCTGCTTTCACTATATTGCTCAGTGGAAGTGACTCTACAGGAGTTGAGAACGACCTTGCAGAATGCCAGCCTTTTTTTTGAGGCTTGTTGTAGGTTCCAAAATCACTTTCAAACCTAAAATTCTGTGCCGATTTCACTTTGATAACAGTAAGTTCTTGTCCATTGCGGTTGACAGCTTTCTCTTTCCTCACAAAAATCCTCTTCTTTTCAGATATCATTTCAATGTTTTTAAATCGTGTAGCCAAACTTTCAGCATCAATCAATCCCCAATCCTCTCCAAGTTTCCGTACTTCTCCAACAGAACTATATACATTGTAGTACTCTTCCTTTGTTGCAATGGTAGGCTGCTTCCTGAGTAACTTTTCAACCCTTCCGAACACCCGATCAGCGGGGAGGAAGCTATGCCCGCGAACAGGGTATGTTAGAACAATCTCCTCCAAAGCATTTTGCACTGATCCTAAGTAATACACTAATGTGTGAACAACGGCATTGTTTTTGTTTTGACCGGCACACCCATCACAGAACAGATTCAGTCTTGTTACATTTGAAAAATTAGCGGAGTTCAAGAAATTTATAAGTGCAGATGAAACTTCGGTCGCACCCGTTCCTGCAAGTTCTTCAGTCCATACGTAAAATATGGGGTTTTGTGCGTTTGATGCTACAATGCAAAAAGAGTAAAAACTTAATTGTCTTTTGTAGAACGCGTCTTGAATAGGAGTTTTGGGAAGTGCTTGAATTTGCTGGAGATCAAAACAGAAAGTAACCTCATTTTCTTTGTTTTCCTTTAAGAGCCCATAAAAAACATTAGCTCTTAATCTGTGTATTCTTTTCTCCATCATAAATTGGTTGACCACTACCAAGTCTTTCACAGCTTTAGCCTTCTCAATTTTCAGCTGAAGATCTATTTTATTGCATGTACTGCAAACGTCAGATGCTGGTGATGAAAATCCGATATTTAATTCATTGAAAACTCTCCTAAACATAGATTTCTTAACTTTAAGATTATCAAGTACAGAATCATTGTATATTAGCCACAACTTCTTAATGTTTAAGTCTGCACCAAGATAAATCCTTTTCGATTTTTTTCGATTATAGTGGCTTTCTTTTCCTCTTAAATTTCTCAAAAAAAGGCGGACTGATTCCTTGTTCGCAGCAGATTTGTGACTCTTCCTATCGCCACCCCTCTGATCCTTAACAGCCTTTCCCTCTTTCACCTTTTTAGAAATATTAGTCAATCTTGTTCCCTTCACCATGGTAATATGCATGAAAAGTTTCCTACACACAGGTATAACTTTACCGGTTGATGAAAGTATAGAATATTGTACACTAAAACTTTTAGCCTTTGATTTTTCAGAGGTAGGCCTAGGCCTTCGCCGCTTTATGTTACGTTGATTTATCCAACTGGCAATGGTGTTATCTTGCGTGTTTTTGTCAGGTATTTTGTAGAGGATATTTCGAACAAAAATAGCATCTATAGGCCTAACTAATGCACATTTCATACCTTTGTTCATGTGTTTACATGGAACAAACACACGACATCCCACTGGAGTACTATATCGCTTAAGCTTGGCTCTAGTTTTTTTATCCACAGTCTTTTTATTTTTACGAGATCCTTCATTGGCATCGCCCACTCTCACTAAGTTTTCTTCATCCATGGAAAATTTCAATTTTATTTAATAAAAACTACTATAATAATATTAAAATTAAACCACAGTGCAATACAAACTCAATACTCGCTATCGACATAACCTAGAGGGAAAGTCCTAGAGGAACACAGACAATGTGTTGACATGGCATGACATCAAATCACGTGACCAAATCGGGGCACTCCTATTAGCTGAATGGACATGTGGTGGTATGATTGAAATCAACTGTGGACATGATTTCATTTGATTTGGGAACCTAATATTGTGTATTCATTTTAAACAGGACATGATTTTTTTTTAACCGAAACCGAAAACACCATAGAATAGGATTCACTCTTTATATTATGAAACAGCTGCTAACTCATTTTTTGATTTTTATGGACATGATTGATTTTGATTGACACCTCAATTTTGAACAAAAATATTTATTAGCACTTTTTTTGTAGAATGAACTAAAAAATAACGACAAGAGTCACTGTCAAAAGCTCCACTTTAACCTAAAGCCATTAACTAGAAAAAGAAGACTTTAAGTATTTTGACAGTGGCATAACTACAAGAAAAAAACAAAAAGAGCGTTCTGTTTTTCTTTACATAAATTGTAAAGAACTGGTCCAAGGGCACTTTCTTGTGGGACACAAGAAAGTGCCAATTAATATATTTTAAACAATTAATATATTAGTTAGAGTGTTTTTTACATAATTTATATATCTAACAGTTTTCCTCTTTCTAGATGAATGTGGCCAAAGCGGAGGAGAGGCCGATAGTGACGAGGACGTCATCACCGACTACCACATCCCGGTGTTGGATATGTTGCCTCGACCTGGAGCCGGTGGGCCTCTTCCTACCATCAGCGTTACGCCGCATTCACCTGCCAACAAGACATATCCGGTGCTAGAGGACAGCTTGCAACAAGTTCGAGAACTCCACGAGAGTGTACAGCACATGCGCAATGTCTCCGTACAAAGTAAACGTAAGTTATATCCAATGTTAGAAAAAATCGTAATGAATTCAACGCCCTGTATAATTACAAAAGAGTATAGGAACAATAATCTATTGCAACCATAATTTTTTAATAATAGTATAACATTATAAAAATGATAAAATTTTAATAATATTCATTGAATCGAATACGGGGTAAGGCAAAATGCAAGTACAGTATTTTTTGGTTATTTTTAATTGAATCGCACTGTATTTTCTATCAAAGTATTTCCCTGTCAAGGGATAAAGACGATAAATACTATAAATAAAAGAAAAATCACGAGATTAAGAGAAAAACTTTTTTTTATATCTAAACGTTAAATATTTAACTTCTACAAAAAAGTTCTAACAAGCTTCCATTGCTAACTGGAAACAGTTTCGTTGTGAAAATGTCCCTATATTAGAATAACACGTTATACAAAGTAATCTTTACAAAACTATATATGCTCAATTTTATTGTTTTAGAAGTGTCGAATGTGGACATAAAATTATTTTATTGCATATTTACTACATGGATCGTATGGAACAGTAAATTGTTATTCCGATGTTTGTGGGATTTTTACAACCGATACCTGCACGTAACAAAATGTGTCAATTTCAATTGGTTGTTTAAGGTCGAATAAGAAATTAGAAGGTTCTGTTACTATTAGATAACTACTTCTCGATTAAGATATATATACATATATATATATATATATATATATATATATATATATATATATATATATATATATAATATATATATATATATATATATGAAAATTACTGAGCTCTCGGGAAGCACCGCGTTGAGAATTTAAAGCTCGACATTTCGGCACCCATTTTTTAGCCATTTTCAAGAAGGATACGGTTCCGTTCGAGTTCGGGGTCTCAATGTGCCTACTCCCCTTACTCGTGACGTACCAGTATCTTGTTCTGTATAAATACAAGAACTGTCAAACGGTACTGAGGTCTCAATCTGTCTACTCCTCAGTGTCGAGTGACAACCGGTCTTACCCTGTGAGGCTGCTTTTGTACCATCCATATGCGCGGGAACGGTATGCGCTGACAAGGTCTGACCTGACGTGGCCTGAGCGGTGTCGGTTGGGGTGGGGGGTCGCTGAAGCAACGGTCACGATTGCAATGCACGACGGCAATGATTCTCGATTTTAAGAAGCGGATGGGAGCGATGGTTTTTGCTTTTTCGAAATCTATTTTGTGGCCTGTCTGAATATGGTGTTGGGCTAGGGCTGAAGTGGTATCGGAATGTTTGACTGATAGAGAATGTTCGTAAATACGGTTATGGATTCGTCGGTTTGTCTGTCCTACGTATGTACGTGGGCAACGGGAACAAGGTATCTCGTAGACACCATGGTCTTCATTGGGGATTTGGTCTTTTACGGATCTGACGAGATTGGACATCTTGGACTCTAAACATCAAATTCCCCAAGACACATTATCTCTTATAAAACACTGCATGTCTAATGCATATTTTTCGTTCCAAAATTATTTATATCGTCAAATCAAAGGTGCCCCAATGGGATCGCTCCTCTCTCCTGTAATACCCCAACCCACACGGCTCAGGCCACGTCAGGTCAGACCACGTCAGCGCATACCGTTCCCGTGCATACGGATGGTATAAAAGCAACCTCACAGGGTAAGACCGGTTGTCACTCGACACTGATGAGTAGGCAGATTGAGACCTCAGTGCCGTTTGACGGTTCTTGTATTTATACAGAAGAAGATACTGGTACGTCACGAGTGAGGGGAGTAGGCAGAATGAGACCCGAACTCGAACGGAACCGTATCCTTGAAAATGGCTCCAAAATGGGTGCCGAAACGTCGAGCTTTAAATTCTCAACGCGGTTCTTCCCCAGAACTCAGTAATTTTCATTTATCTGACCGCGGAAATTTATCCGAACATTTTATTCGCCTCTACGGGGAGGAATTTTTCATTCTTACTAAATCTTTTTCTAATCTTCTAACACGCAAATACCGACTTCTCTGTGATCTTGCTTTTCTTAAATCATGTCGTGACCATCAAGTCATTCTAAAATATCTTCAAGTTAAACATCACACCAAATCTTCATCAATTTCCAAAATTCTGGGAGCCACTGGTTTTTCGCTTCTTAGAAATTCAATTCATTCCACCCGACGCAACTTAGATATAAAAAATTCCCAACTTCTCAAAACCTACAATGACATCCACTCTTTCAATATTCATCCATTATTGTGGGACACTTTCAATCGTCTTTCTCACCAAAAAGCCCAACACATTTCTGACAACAAAACCCAAACCCAGAAACACAAACTGGACCAACTTATTTCTCAGCAAAATCCACAGCCCATTTCAAATCAACAACCTTATACTGTTGTTCACAATTTCTCAGATATTCACATATCCGATTCAGCTACCAAAGCTCTGTCAAAAGGCTTCAATTTCTCTGTCACTCCTCTTTCCATCTCAACTGAGAAAATTATTTGTCAAACTGAAGAAGCTATTTCTCATCTTCCTTCCGACCAAGCCGAAGTTGCCAGACAAGGTGTCGCCAGAATTCTCCGTACTTCCAAACCCCCACCTTCAAATATCAGTCTTTCAGAAAGACGTGCCCTCAAAGAACTTTACAACAACCCTGACATCGTCATCCTTCCGGCCGACAAAGGTAATGCCATCGTCATTCTTAACTCTTCTAACTATTTCGACAAAATGTCCGAACTTCTCAATTCCACAGAATACAAACGTGTCCCAAACGATCCAACCACATATCTAGAAAAAACGACCAAATCCATTTTAAATAAATCTACTCTACCTCCAGACCTCAAAACATCTCTTATACCCAGAGAAAAATCATCCCGAATTCCAAAGATATACGGCCTTCCAAAAATCCAAAAGCCCAATGTTCCCCTAAGACCCATCGTCAGTGCATACAACTGTCCCACTCAGCAATTGGCAAAACATCTCGCTTTATCCTTACAACCATTAGCCGAAAACGCCTCGTCATTTGTCAAAAACTCTTTTCATTTCATTGATCTTCTGAAAAACTTTTCTATTTTACTCTCAGATATACTAGTCAGTTTTGACATTGTTTCTTTATTTACCTATAGAAAACATGACTGGTTGGAAACCAAGGACAGCTCAACTCCGGGTGCCAAGTTTCACCAACCTTCTCCCGGTATGTGACGTAAAAAACAGACCTTAGTGACCTTAGTTTCAAATCTTTGACGTTCTCTTGGTATGTGGCGTAAAAAACATGACTTTGGTGAACTAGTTTGAAATTCTATCTTGAACTCTCCGTTTTAATGATGCTAATGTATAGCTTAACATGTTGAAGGGTCGAATATAAACAGTGGAAATTATAAGAAGTATTTGTTGTATATTTATATACTCTGGTGTATTACATCGTTACCTTTTTCAGATGCTTACGGTCCGAATTCCAGAGACTTTGCTGCATTTGCGCTCAATCCATTTCTGGCTCAAGTTGCTCGACTAAGTGCAAGTTGTCCTGCCCTAAACGAAGCCATTCCGGATGTTGATATAATCGGCGGCTCGCTGGGATCTTCTCCTTTACATCAACCACCGAGTAGGAAGGGAAGCGGTAGGTATTTTTTTACGGAAAAATACTACATAAACAAATACAATTATCATTGTTGCAGGCGCTCAAGATTGGTTATGTCAACCTGAACCTCAGAGAAGACGATCATGGACAGCACTGGAAGACCTGACTGGGAACAAAGACAAAGTCAAGCAAACTCGCCAAAGAAGGTAAATAAACTATTTTTTCTTTTTCTTTCATCTCCGTTATTGTAGTAGAATGCTATCCAAAATAAACTGTCGATGCTTTAGATTTCATCGTTAGGCGCCTTGTTAATATTTTGGTTAGGGGTGAAATGTGTACAAAATGACATACAGATTGAACGAATTTAAAACGGAACATACAATTTAATATATGTCTGTTTGAACTGCATTTGAAATAGTGGACCAATATAAAACTTGGACAAAAATAAATCCATACCCGGTGATAGACATTGTATAAAATATCGTTCAACTATCTGTCTCCTTTAAAGGAAAGAGGAGCTTGCCTAATAGTCGGAGAGATAGAGCCGAAATTTTGAACTGATCAGTAATATGACATTTCTCTATTGGAATATATTCATTGTAACTGGGTTAAGACTTTGTCTTACAGGCGGACGCCCCTCGTGGTACAGGGGGTGGCTATACAGGGATGAAGTTGTAATTTTTTCAGAAAAATTAACGATCGATAATATGGCTGAAAATTTGCCCAGAGTAAGATCTTGGTATAACTAGACGAAATCCCAAAGGGCGGACGCGAGAGTGGATATATAAGGGGTGGCGGACAGGGATGAAATTGCAATTTTTTGGGGAAAAATTAACGATAAGTAATATGTCCGCCATTTTCATGGCTCATTATTTAGCCCCTAAAAACTCTAAATCCAAAAGAGCGGACAGCTGGGTTCGTACAGAGAGCCATAAAACGGGGTCAAATGTACCACTTGCCTGCGCATTTTAGGTCTCGGTAACAATTTTCAAACTGATTTTATTATATTTTTATACCGATTGATTTGAAAATTTGTATGCTCACTTCTGTTACTATTCTGAAAAGCGTCAAGTAGAGTTTTCCTCAAAATTTTCCAAAAAAATTTCCGTAAATGAAAATTTTCGTAATTTTTTGAGGTAAAATCTAATTTGTAGAATCCTTTCGATTTTCTGTCAGTTATACCATGAATTTTTCCAAAAATTTTCAAACGATTTTTCCGATAAGAAAAAAAAATTTAGAAAAACTTTAAAAATTTCGTCATTTTTCTCACTCTCACTGATGTCATCACATTCATTATCTTCGTCACTTTCACTTTCAATAATATCACATTCATTATCTGCTTCATTTTCAATCACTACTTCTCTAATTGATTCTGGCATCTGAGGTCCACTAAACCATTTGAATTTATATGTTTCATCTTCAAACTCCCAACCATGTTCTTCAACAATCAATTCTGTTGGTACTTTTTTATGAGCATTTGTCCAAATATTTGAAATATAATGGGCTCGCAGTAGATGTTGGTGTAATTCATCTTGACATGGTGGTAAGCTTGAAGCATCGAAATTTTTTAGTTTTTTTTTTTAAAAGGCTCGTTCATATCATGCAACTTATACTGCCGGTTAAATAGTGAAAATCTGACATCGTTTACTTTTCTTTTTGGAATTGTTCTCGTCAGTCCTGTTCCATATAAGTGACATATGAAAGTTTCTAAGGTTTCAAAAACTTCATTACAATCGAAGTCAGTTTCACCAAGTTGGATAAAAGCATCTTGATACTTATTACATTTAGCGCATGCGTCTAGAATTACTGATCTAAATGGAACGCGCATCATTATATAATATTTTAAAATAATAATGATGCAAAATTAATGTCCAAACAGAATTTGTAAAATTATAATTAACTAATGAAAAAAAATTCAATCAATTTGAAAGTTAAAAAAAATATTGAAAATATCTAAGTACAAAGTAAATTTCAAAACTTAAAAAATTGATAATTCCACTATTAAATTGATTTTTATTAATAATTATTTGTAAAATGTTAAAGGAATTCTACAAATTGAATTTTACCTATTGATAAATAGAAATAATATATTTTGTATTTGATTATTAATGTAATAATAAATAAAATTTTTCTTATATCTGAACAACCATTATTTATGCAATATAAATTTAAAAACCTTTTTAATGTAATAAAAAATAAGTAAAATTACTATTTGTTATACCAAAAATATTTAATAGTTAACATTATAAAATTACTTTAATTTAATAAAATATCAAATACCAAACATTTATTCAATTAAAAATTAATTCGTAAAATATTTATATTTAAGAAAAAAATGTGATTTGTAAAGTAAATCTAAATAAATAGTTTGAAAAAAAAACATTATCATAATATCATTTTAAAACTACAAAATATTCTATAAAAGATTCAGACGATGACGTAGAGTTTTATCAAATGTTTTAGAAAAGTTTTTCTAATTTTTTTTCTTATCGGAAAAATCGTTTGAAAATTTTTGGAAAAAAATCATGGTATAACTTACAGAAAATCGAAATGATTCTATAAATTAGATTTTACCTCAAAAAATTACGAAAATTTTCATTTACGGAAATTTTTTTTTTAAATTTTGAGGAAAACTCTACTTGACGCTTCTCAGAATAGTAACAGAAGTGAGCATACAAATTTTCAAATCAATCGGTATAAAAATATCATAATAAAATCAGTTTGAAAATTGTTACCAAGACCTAAAATGCGCAGGCAAGTGGTACATTTGACCCCGTTTTATGGCTCTCTGTACCAACCCAGCTGTCCGCCCTTTTGGATTTAGAGTTTTTAGGGGCTAAATAATGAGCCATGAAAATGGCAGACATATTACTTATCGTTAATTTTTCCCCAAAAAATTGCAATTTCACCCCTGTCCGCCACCCCTTATGTATCCACTCTCGCGTCCGCCCTTTGGGATTTCGTCTGGTTATACCAAGATCTTACTCTGGGCAAATTTTCAGCCATATTATCGATCGTTAATTTTTCTGAAAAAAATTACAACTTCATCCCTGTATAGCCACCCCCTGTACCACGAGGGGCGTCCGCCTGTAAGGCAAAGTCTTACAGTTACAATGAATATATTCCAATAGAGAAATGTCATATTACTGATCAGTTCAAAATTTCGGCTCTATCTCTTGGACTATAAGGAAGCGATAAGTGGTTTGACAGCATAATAACTGCTTGTGTAGTCTAGTTTTCACAGTGATTCTAGGCAACCTATTTGGGTAGAGTTTTGACTTGTTCTTGAATGAATTCAGAATCCAGCAGCCCGCTGAAGTATTGGATTTTTATAATATAATTATTTGACAACCTTTTGTTGGCCAACCACCTAGAGCGGAGTTGAGCCGAAATACATTGATTTCGTATGTTCCGTTTTAAATTCGTTCAATCTGTATAGTTTGGTTTTTGTATCATAACTTTTTATTTGTAGTTCACAGCACATCCATAACTTGCATGATCATCTTTGGTCATTAAATTATCAAAACTAATAGACATTTTTAAATATTTAACTGAGATGACGAAATGGCATATTGCTAATTGATAGGTATCCAAGAATCAAAGACTGCGGCAGCCACTAGAACGCGCCTGTTGCACCAGCAGCCAGAAAGCGAGTGTTTATTCTGAGGGGAAATGAATATGCCTGCCTTCAGTTTCAGTCTCCGCGCACTTGTCGGTTCGACCAGACCTATACCCAACGTTTTTAAAGTGACTTTTGACTTTAAAATGCCCGAAAAATTTATTCGAAAAGTTAAAACGCGAAAGACGATTTGGGATATATCTTCTGACGAATACAGTGATCGAGAAGTGAAAAAACGATTGAACTGATATTCTAGTATAGTTAAGAAACCACTCTAGGAATCTGCCAACATCTTTAAAATATATTTGAAATAAGCCTTTTAAGTGACATTTGAAAGAAGTGGATGAATGCAATGCCTTTTCTTTGTTTTGCGTTTTTTACGAGATAAACGGTAAATAATCATCTTGCACGACCATCTTCGTCGGCCGTCGATTGGCTGCTATAACTGGCTGCTCATATGTCAGCCGCCTCAGCCTGACTGCGGCAACTAGGCCGCATAGTGCGCGGGAGCCCTTAGTGTGCCGTAATGGCCGCATGATTTATTTTTGTCAGTTTCGTGTTAAAGTTAACCAAATTAAAAATAACCCGCCTATTATTTTGTACATGTATTTCATGTTGCGTTTATTTCCCCTACTTAGATAAAGTCAATGAAATCGATTTCACTTAGTAACAAATTCACGTTTACTCAATACACAAAACAAACAAGGATTGTCCACAAAACTAAATTAAGTTGTTGCCCTATACTAAAATCTATAATCTGTAACTACATATTTATATTCTGTAACATTTGTATTGAACTTTCAGTATATCTTTGAGCAGTATGGAGTCAGAGGCCGACGAATCATCTTTAATAGACAACGTAGATGGCAGTACAGTTAGATTATTAGGCCCTGAAGCTCCCGTTGTTATCAGACATCGTGGATCGAGAAGTACGAATGGAGGAGCCAGTACTCATTCTCTTAATGAAGCGGATCTTCAGGTAGGTCTTTATCTACCCCATGCAATTCAAACTTACTAAGTAAAAGAATGCCATGTCTTTAAAATGGCTGTGACTAAATTAGATCTGATTCGACGTGCTTTCAGATGGGTTTATAAAAAAATTATCTGATCTATAATACGAAACTAACTAATGTTGGTATTTTATTACTTTACGAGCAAATTGGATAGAAAAATCAAAAAAACTATCCACAGATGGATTTACGAGGTTTGTCTTTTTAATTTGGCATATAGCCGCTTAGAGGGTGCCACCCAATAAAACCTTTCGACACAAATGTAACCTCAATCTTTTGTTGAATAAATCGAGCATTTCATTGCGATACAACAAGTCGTGTAGATACAGTGAATTTTGGAAATTGGCAAGTCGATCGAAAAATGGATCTTAACCGAGAACATTTTCGTGCAATAATTTTTTACAATTTTCGGAGAGGATTATTCCAACAGCAATGTCTTGCTGAAATGGTTTCTGTACTTGGGAATGAAGCATCACACCAGTGAACTATTTTCCGCTGGTATTGCGAACTTCAACGTGGTCGCTCCAGTCTCAGCGACGAATCCAGACCAGGTCCACCTACAACAGTAGTCACACATCAAAAGATTAATGCGGTTCGTCAGCTAATTAAAACTATGGTTTGTTAAGGTCGGTACACATATACGAGCCAAACGGTATGCATACGGTATGCGAACGCTATATTCGTTAATGTGTACGGCAAAAAAAACCGCTTGCGTACTGTTTCATCGTGACTCGTCGCGAACCAAATTGTTGCGGTTTATTCCACGACTTCAAAGGAAGCTCGTCTTTCAGTTTGGACGGCGCTTACTAGATGCAGCGAACATTTTTATTGTCTCATCAAATAGACATTGTGTGAATGACGTGTTCCTTCCTAGAGAGACGTGAGAAAACAGTAAACTGATTATTGTACATATTTTTATTTTTGTTAAACAAGCAAAAACAGAAATATAAATCAGTACCCAAATTATAAATAAAATGAATCATTTCGCACATGTGTGTTCGTTGTTGGTTTGTCGCTTTCCTCCATGGATCGAGATAAGTATGCGATCAGTACGATGTAGAATATGTTTCAAGGATCTGTACGCGTACGATACGTATACCGTTCGACCCGCATATGTGTACCCACCTTTAGAACAGTGAGCGACGCAAAACTCACAGTTAGTCGAACGCCGCGCACGCTCGTCAAAATCAAAGAAATGGTTCTCTATGAGAACGGTTTGTTAAGGTGGGTACACATATGCGAGCCGAACGGTATACGTACCGTACGCGTACAGATCCTTGAAAAATATTCTACATCGTACTGATCGCATACTTATCTCGATCCATGGAAAGCGACAAGCCAACAACGAACACACATGTGCGAAATGATTCATTTTATTTATAATTTGGGTACTGATTTATGTTCCTGTTTTTGCTTGTTTAACAAAAATAAAAATATGTACAATAATCAGTTTACTGTTTTCTCACGTCTCTCTAGGAAGGAACACGTCATTCACACAATGTCGATTTGATGACACAATAAAAATGTTCGCTGCGTCTAGTAAGCGCCGTCCAAACTAAAAGACGAGCTTCCTTTAAAGTCGTGAAATAAACCGCAACAATTTGGTTCACGACGAGTCACGATGAAACAGTACGCAAGCGGTTTTTTCTGCCGTACACATTACCGAATATAGCGTTCGCATACCGTATGCATACCGTTTGGCTCGTATATGTGTACCGACCTTTAGGTTCTGCTGAGGTGCGCGCACTGCAGACCGATAGCCGTGTACGTCGACGGTGTGCGCTGGAATCAACTGCGATTTGATTTGGACGCAAACGTTCAGCTGAGCTCACAGCGTACACATCTATACCGAAATTATAATTGTATTTTTATAGTTATTATTATTGTAATAATTAAGTGATGTCTACTAAATTTTCTTCCAAGGAAAAAGAAAGACTAGTAGATCTAGTACAAATCCCTGGAAAGTCTAAAATATTCTCGAAATCTTTTCTCGTTTTGAAACAATCTTTCTTCGACTGTTAATTTAAAAGCACCTTCTGTATTAAGACATGAAACAATTTTGTTTACATTTTTATTTTTTTTATTTAAATTTAACGTTATCAACTCTTCTTTTTCCTCCTCTTCTTGGAGTAATAAAATTATTGCGTTAAGTTTGCGAGAATTCATTTTTTAAACGTACAACCTTTGAGAGAATAAATGTGAAACTAATTTTTAAACTTGTTTTCAGAGCGACAGAATATTTATGCTAATTAATCTAACAAACCGACTCAACCAAAACTGCCGTGAATCGAGTACAACAGATTCTGCTGTACGTGTATACACAAACCGTAGCTTAAATTTGTTTTCAGAGCGACAGAATATTTATGCGAATTAATCTAACAAACCGACTCAACCAAAACTGCCGTGAATCGAGTACAACAGATTCTGCTATACGTGTATGTTGTGCGCTGCGCACTGTTCTAACAAACCGTAGCTTTAGGATGATCGCCGTGTAACAAACCGGGAGATAGAGGCGTCTTTGGTCATTTTAAAGACCTCGATCCAAAAGATCCTACGTGAAGAACTGGATCTTACGAAGTTAGTTTCCCGTTTAATCCCTAATTTGGTCACAGAAGAGCAAAAAGCGGTTCGCGTCAATTGGTGTCTAAAAACATTGGAACGGTTTTGGAAAAAACGTTTATAGTATTGTCAGTGGCGATGGATTTACTACCGTGAACCGGAAAGTAAACGCCAATCCGCTGTGTAGGTGTTTCGCGATGAGGAAAAACCAACAAAAGTGATCCGTTCTCGAAGAAAATGGTCGCAACTTTTGTGTCAAAATCTGGTCATTACTATTTAACTGGGAATAAGCCACAATTAAAGGTTAAAATACGTTTATTGACGTTTCAATTTCCACTTCGGAAATCGTTCTCAAAATACAAACATTAGTAAATTAAACAAATTTTAATTTACTAATGTTCCGAGTAAGCGAAGGAGTACCCATAAGTCCTGCAGAAACTGCTAACCGAAATTCTTTTAGAGAAAGTGTTGATGCACCACCAGATCGTTCTTTAAAAATAATGAAGGCATTAACAACCGTTATGTCAACAAAATTCCAGAATATTCTAGGCCACCATTTCTTGGATTTGCGGTTAATTTCGTAACAAGATTTGAGCATATCTGACTTGTCCACATAACCCATATGCTCGTTGTAATCTTTGACCAAATTTTGGCAAGTAACATTTTCTTTGGAGCCATCCTTTTGTTTTCTTGAAATAAGTTTAACATCAGTAGGATCATGAAAATTACTCATAAAATGAACTGCTCTGTTATCCATCCATTTCACAGCAAGTACACCAACATCACTTATCTTCCATTGAGTGTCTCCCCTTTCCATGGTTTTGTCCTCTAGAAAATTACATTCTGACAAATATTTAGTATTAGCTTTTAGTGTTCCACATCCATATATATACTTGGATCTAAGTTGTTCCAAAAGATCATACGAAGTAAAATAATTGTCCATAAATATTTTATGGCATTTTCCAGCAAGACTGCTTGTGAGGTCTTTTACAACTCGTGCACCTAAGCCTTTTTCAGGTAAGTTGTTAACTTTACCAGTGTAGATTTGAAATTCTGAAACAAAACCAGATTCATTAGCACGAATCCAAACTTTGTAGCCCCGTTTTACAGGCTTCTTGGGCATATACTGGCGTAAAATGCTTCTACCTTTGAATCTAATCATTGACTCATCTACTAACTGGCATTCACTTGGCTTATAATATCGAATGAAATTGTCAGATAACCTATCGAGCATTGGTCGCACTTTATACAATTTGTCGTAGCCAACTTCACCTTTTTTCGGTTCAAGACTGTTATCATTTAAATGAATATGTCCCAGTAACCAACTGAATCGATTGCGAGACATATAAGATGCAATAAAACCATCACGTAGATCTGTCCTCGAAGACCAGTAATCCTTGTAGCTTGGTAAATGCTTTATTCCCATCAGAATGTTTATCCCCAGGAAACACTTCATTTCTTCGCGATTAGTGGGAGTAAATTTGTTAGCATTTCCCTGATTCATTTGGGTTGCATAGAGATTTGTTTGAAACACTAATATATCTAACAGCTCCTCTGAAAATAACAACATGAACAACTCCAACGGATCTTCAAGTAAATCCGGTATGTCAGGACCCACTTCTTCAACAAAAGATGAAGGTGTCTTGTAATAAGTTTGAATATTTTCTGACCATTTGACAATCTCATTTTTCTTTGCATGTACATTATTATTTTTTTTCCTTGCAGTTTGTTTTTGTTTTGTAAGCTTTCTTTTCCTTTTCCCAAAAACAGATAGCGGCGTACAATCATCCGAATCACTGAAAACACTTTCGTTATTTTCTTTTTCATGTTCACCTTCGTCAACCATTTGATTCATTTCTTCCAATGAATGTTGAGTGCCCGGGATGCCGTTATCTGGTTCACTATTTCCAAAATCCTCAACATCAGAATCAATATCTGACGCTTCTGACTCTCCGTCAGACGGTATTTCCTCAATCAAAGCAAATACACCATCATTACCCATAGCTTCTAAATTATTTATTGTCCATTGTTTTCTTTCTGTAATAAAAATGAAAAAAATGTTCAGGAACTGTAAAGTCTTTCAAATCCCGTATCAATATATTACCCCGTATAAAAACAACAACAAAAAATAATAAAAAGTACTTGTGGGTCCATACGGAACCACACCTTTTAGATGACTTGAAAATATAAAATATACAAAAATATCAGAATAAATTGTATACGATCTCTTTAACAACCATCAAAATTACCTAATTTAGCTGTTCTTACCTGCCATTATCAATTTGTTTACGTTCAGTAGAAATTTTAGTAGTTGACGCGCAAAATAGCGAAAAACGTGTCACATCAATCACCTACTAGAACACACTAAAGCGCTCCAAAACCTGATCGTATGCATGGCCGATAGTGTAAGAGAGGGGATTAAAGAATTTGTCTGTGGTTCCTGCCGGCGCTTACCGGGACAGTAGGATAAAAATTCTTGAAATTGTGGTTCCACTATGGGACCACTGGCCCACAAAGGGTTATGCAGAACTAAAAAGACAAAGCTCGTAATACCATATTATACATGTAAATATATAGACATTTATAGTTTATTTTCTTATAGAACGATTTTAATAAGCTCAAAGCAAAGCGTGAAGCCGAACAGCGCCTGCTACCAGCCAGACTTCCATTACAAAAATCCATTTCCACACCATCTATTATAGCAGTTCGTGATCTAGCACCAGAGCCTACTTTAGCTGGAGCTCAACCTACGTTACCTATGTAAGTAAAACAAATATTTTTATCACAAATCGTGTTTTTGAGTTTTTTTGTTTTGTCAATTTTTGCTTCGACTTTTTATATAATGATATTTTTATCACTTGTTTTGGCACTGATTTTTTTGTTTTGATTTAAAAAATGCATGTTTTATTACGAGAATTTTAAATCACAGAATGATTTTAAATTATTTTTACTTAAATTTCAATATGCATATTTTAAACATTTTTAAATTTAACAATAATTGAATTTGTGAAATATCTGCTTGTGTTACATACGACAACTTTAGAATTGTTACTGAAGTTGGAAATAGACAAAATTTTGAAGGTTTTAAAGTTGAATATTTTTCAGTTTGATTAAAAGCTACTGTAAGTTCATAAGGAAGTGATAAAAGATAGGAATCATATTTTAAACTCACTACAATTGTGTCTAAGAGTCTGAGAACTGTCGCCAAGGCTGTAGTTTGGACATATTTTAGCTATCATCACTTAAACGTCTTCTTCTTCTTTTTATATAGACATGACTGTCTGTTTTTCAATGTGCCTCCAGTAAGTTGTCGTTTCTATCGTTTTCGTTGTCTTCCTACTGATCGTCTTCCTATTGAGGAACAGTCTCTTGCCGTCTTTACTACTCTATTTGTCGTCATTCAGCTTATATGATCGTTCCATTCTACTCTTCTATTTCTTACCCAGTTCTTGATGTTCTCCACCTTGCATCTACGTCGTAAGTGTTTTCATTTCTGCTGTTTCTAACATCCTTTTTGTCCTCTCTGTGTCAGGTCTTGTTTCTGCCGCGTATGTCATTATTGGTCTGATGACTGTTTTGTAAATTCTGCCTTTCGTTTCTTTCCCGATATTTTTATTTCTCCATATTGTTTCATTCAGGAAACCTGCGGCTCTGTTTGCTCTATTCACTTGATCTTTACTTCAGTTTCGAGCTTTCCGTAGCTAAATAATCTGATGCCTAGATATTTAAACTCCATCACTTGTTCTATTATCTGACCTTCCAGCTCCAATTTACATCTTAGTAAATTTGCTGTTGTAACCATGCATTTTGTCTTTTTTAGGGAAATTAACATGTTAATTTTCTGGCGCTTATATTAAATTGTTGCATTTGGTATCCTTTTTTAGTTCTTACTTTTTTTATTATTTCATCCATAATCAGGTTGAACAATAGAGGACTCAGGGAATCTCTCTGTCTTATCCCATTGATAGCTTCAATTAGTTCTTCTTGTACTTTTACTTGTGTAGTTTTGGTAGATATTTTCGATTGTTTTGATTATTCCTAGAGGTATCTCTCTTGCGTACAGTAAGTGAATAACGTCTTTCAATTTGACCCGGTCAAACGCCTTCTTAGGGTCCACGAAACATAGATATGCCGGTTTGTTGTATTCTAATGATTTCTCTTGCACTTGCCTCATTATAAATATTGCGTCGGGCATGATCTTCCCGACTTAAAACCTTGTTGTTCTTCTGCTAGTGTTATAATTTCATTCGGTTTCATTCCTTCTGCTCAGAAAGCAGAGGTAGATATCTAAATTTATTTTGGTACCGTCCTATTACCTATTAGAAGCTGAAAAAGTTTTATAGCTGTCAATAAAAAAGGTATTGATGATTTGATATTTTGTCCTTCCACCTTGTTTCTTCTCACAGTGCCTCTTTTCAAGCTTTGGTAATCATCATAGCAATTTGTATTTTTTGCACGAAGTAGATTCATTGTCAACCTTTCGGATGCTCACCATTCCCACTTTGACGTCACAAGATGGCAGCCTGATATCTGTCAACGTTCCTTTCTCTTTTTATACTGACCGAACAAAAAATGACAGGTGACAACTCAACTCCAGGACGTCATCTTGTGAAATCAGAATGGAAATGGCTCTTGTCAAACTTGACGGATTTTAATTCCATTGATCTTATCTTATATTTCATCAGATGCTTCTCTTCAAAGAAACAGACGAAGACCGATTAACAAACAAATTAATAAATAAATAAATAAACCTTCTATCCTCAGCGCAAGTAGGCGGCAAAGGCTTAAAAAATTTGACAAGCATAACTTCTATTAGTTTGATTTCTTTCCAGAAGGAAAATTAAATTCATGTAGTTGGCTGTATACCATGAATCACAAAAGTTTTATTTAAAAATCCTTTATAAAAGGTACATAATTAATAATATTTCTTTGATTTCTTTGTTAAAAAACCCTTTTGGAATAAAAATCGACCTGTTTTAACATTTTCATAAAATTTAATGGATATTGCCAAATATTAGGGTGATCTCTTTTGAGTGGCCAACCTGTATAGTAGTACTTGCATAAGTGTTTGTTTTGAGTAATCCAATTAAGGAGACCAACAAGGTATTATTGATCAAAGTTCAAAACACAAGTAGATATTTCACATCGCTAAAGAATTTCACTTTAGCTAGAACAGTGTAGTGCATGTGCTTAGCTTGGTGTCTAGGGGCCGACCCAGCGGGACAGAGAGCGAGACGGAAGAAGAAGTTAGCCGATCAGGACACGTCCACTATGATCCCCATTCGAATGCACTTTTGCACCAGTAAGTAATCGCATGAATAGGCTATCACTGTATTATATCGCACTATGTGTTAACTTTTAATTGTTTTTTAGAATAAATAGGATTAGTCACAGTAACATAGTTTTTCTATATAGAAATATTCGATATTCTATTCAGTTTTTTTGATTTATTTGAAGTACTGGTTATATATTTTCTGCGAGAACTTTATCAGTGGCTCTTTTTATTTAATTATGTTTCTGGTCAAATAGCAATAAATGTTTCTGTATAAAATACTGTTATACTATACTATGTCCGTTCCCAAGATAAGCTCAGAGGCCCAATCGGTTGGTGTGTCGTGTCGTCAAAGCTTTTCATTGGTTAGAAATTAATTTCTAACCAATCGCATGATGCGACGACATGATACAGCCCCCGATTACACGCCCGAAACTTGCGTCCGAGCTTATCTTGGGAATGAAAATTAAAAAGAAATATCCTGTGTTTGAAATACGTCCTTAGATAGTATAAATGGTAGTTGATAAAATAGAAGCAAATCTAACTGTACATTATTTCATCTACCGGTAAGTAAGAAGACAATAAATACTATCAAACACTTCTTCGCAATCCCTCTTCAACCTACACCAACAAAATCAACCGATATATCACTGAACTTAAAAACAAAAAAATTATTGACGAGAAACTAGCCAAATCCCTCCATAATTACAATGGCTATGCCCCCAGGTTGTATTGTCCTCATAAAATCCACAACTCAGAATGGTACTCATATTATAGTCATTAAATGCTCTTAACACTAATATAGCTCAATTTTTAACTAAGATTCCATCACAAGCATACCATTATAATAATGACTTTGACATAACAGAGTCTTTCCATTTCAGTGAATTCATTGGTATGTACTGTCGAAATCCTAATCTACCACGGAAAGGCACCATAGTCTCGTCTATGCAAAGTTTCTCACCTGGAATACATACTTTTTGAAATTGTTTGTTTAGAATTTCAAGTGCTGGACTAATTTTATATAGCTTGTCATTTTCAGGAACAGCTTCGTTATTGGCAACATGTAAGAAATGCATCAGACTGTCAAATCTGTTACGACTAATACCACAACTAGCAGAAATTTCGTTTCTATAACACCTATTTGTACTCCAATAATCTCGAAACCTTGGTTTTTTAGTTAGTCCCATCCATATTATCAGGCCAAAAATACTTTCATTTCCTCTCGTGTCGTAGGAATCCATTTAGAAATCATACCATTCTTTGATATGTTGTCATTCAAAATTCCGTCGATCAAAGCTTGTTCAAAGTATCGGTTAGTTTCAGTAACAAGTAAATCTAAAACAGGTTCCAGAAACAGCAAATAGAAGTCAATAGGTAATTTATCTTTCATATGATCAACATTTCTAAAATTCATCATTTCGTCATCAAATTTAAATTGATTTAACTTATTACTATCAGTATCTCCCCAAATTATTGTATTTTCTGGCAAATCTAATGCGGATTCTTCAATTTCAATTTCGGAATTAATGTTTTCATCATTTTGTGACTGATTCCCGTCAGTTTGAGAATTAGTTTTGTTACTTACTTGTTGCACTCTCCCTGTAGATGTAGATGGTATATTTTCAGTTATTTTAATTTTTTTCGAAAACTGGTCATACATGCCGGAAGTTTTTCTTTTAAAAGTGTTCTTATTAGCAACATTTGCAGTTCCCAGATAACTATCTTCACTAGTGCCATCACTGGATTGGTCAAAATTGTAATCGTTCAACGAATTTTCCGACTCACTGTCACTTTCAAAAAAATCGCTCTCCTCTAAAATTCGTCTAAGTTCATCTTCACTTAACTTTTGTTTATTTTTCCACGATTTACTCATTTTGCGTACTACAATAACTTTTATTTTGCAAGCTAACAGCGCGTGTAAATGATACAATGATAGGCTAAATATCATAACCTGTATTTACTCAAAAAATAGCGGGGGTAACAAACCATCGTCCACAGGCATTCTAGAGAACCCGTATGCCACGCCTATTAATACAAATAGTCTATATCTGCGGTTATAAGAGGTACACACCGATATGAACAAGGATAAGTTTTGTGCCCATCTGTGGGACACATGGGTTGAACGGAAATCTTACTGTGCCCACGGGTGCTGCACATGGGAGCTAAAGTGTTAATAATAAATTAAATAATAAATTACCCAGAGGCTTTATCTTAGTAAGCTTTGACGTAGTATCCTTGTTCACAAACCTTCCACTTTCCAGTGTATTAACTTCCCTCGGCAACCATTTCAATAAAATCCAGCGCTACAGTCCAGTTTCGCGGGAAACATTTTCCGAATTATTAAAATTGACCTTTGACACCAATTATTTAATTTTCAATGACAAATTTTATCGTCAAATTTTTGGAACACCTATGGGATCTACGATCTCCCCATCCCCGCATGAACATTAGCGCCCCTTTCTAACAACATACAGATGAATAACTCCCAGTTCACCGTTGCCAAAGCACAAAATATGCTGCGCTCCCGTACTTCACACAAATCACCAACAAGCTTACCAAACTTTTTAAAAACTTACCTGTCAAAATAGCCTTAAAAACACTAGAACCAAAACTCCATTGGCCCCTTTAGAACAAAATAATATCGTCTATCATATACCATGTGCAGAGTGCAACTCCTGCTGCAACGGCCAGACCAGTTACTCTCTTTTTAAAGTCGACTAACGTCCCATAAAAGTTACATTAGGATTTCCAAACCCTCTTGTGAACTTGCACAACATGCCATCTCAATTAAATACGGCATCGATTTCACTAATGTCATAATACTTTGTAAACAACAAAATTATCATAAGCGATCCCTCCTTGAAATGTATAAAGTTCTAAAACATCCAACTTCCCTAAATAAAAGAACTGACATCGATAACTTGAGCCAGATATATCACCCTCTCATCTTTTTTTCAACCCTTCTCTCTATTCGGATTGCCAAATATAGACCTCTCCTAATTCTCGCCATTCATCTATGTTGTTTGTAAGACGTTTCCACATTGGTCCTGCAGTTCTTTTAATATCGTCGCACCAGCACATTTGCGGTTTTCCTCGTGGTCTTTTGGCTTCATATGGCCGCCAATTCCCGATTTTTTTATTCCATCGGCCATCCTTAAGACGTTCGTTATGTCCAGCCCATTTTCATTTCAGTTTAGCTGCCTGTTCGACAGCATCTTTTACTTTTGTTCTATTACGAATGTCTTCATTGGTTTTATGGTCTTTGAGTGAGATACCCAGCATCTGTCGTGCCATAGCTCTCTGAGTTTTTCTGATTTTCTCCAGGTTTATTTTAGTGAATGTCCAGGTTTGAGCTCCATATGTAAGTACAGGTAAGATACAGGAATTAAACACTTTGGTTCGCGGTCTTTGAGGTATATTTTTATTTTTAAGTAGGTATGAGAGTCTTCCGAATGCTACCCATCCCATTTTTACGCGTCTGCTTATTTCGGTAGTGTTAAAATTCATTTTAAGTCATTTTTTAAAGGATTTTGTGTGTAGCTCCTCAATCGTCGTATTAAAAATAAGAACCATCATATCCCTTATTCCTTTTTAAACTAATAGTCAAATTGTTTCATTCTCCATCGAACAAAATATTTTTTTTTCAATCTTTTTTAAACGAATTCTCTCGATAAGCGTACCTCAATATACTCTAAAAACCACATGTACAAAAACAATTCACATGGGCAACTATGACGCTGTCGTCACCATACAGCAAATAGCGGAATGCACGTTAGTGTCGGCTCTTTTATCCATAAAAGTGCCTAAACAACACAGCCTAATGAACCGATCTGTCAAAATAAAATCACCTGACAATTAAATTAACGAACACTACTGCTCTTATTCAGCTTTTTTTCTCGTTGAGTTTGTTGTGTTTTGTAGTGTTTAGTATCTTATAATTTCCATATCATCAAAAAACCTACTAATTGTTTTGTAGGTAGTGAATAAGTTAAAAGTTAACCTGCAGTTTCATTTTTGGGTCGACAAAAATTTAAGTCACTATAAAAAGTAATGCAAATGCCGTTTATTTAATAAAACGTTTAGAGATTGTATCATATTAAAGATCAAATTTTACAATTATTAAATCCGGAAACTAATTGTCGAAACCAAATTCAGATCTCTGCTTTAATATGTGCCTTCTAAGAATTGCTAGGCAAAACAGACGTTGATAAAGATGTAATTAGAGACATGGAGAATCTAAAATTGCATTCCACAACATATCTCCTCAACTAAGCAAAAATCCTTAACAAATTTTTTTGTAGTACTCATAAAGAGTATACCGAAATAAAAGGAAAGACAGTTAATATTTTATATCACCTATAGTGTGTCTATATATCCGCTTATACGTATTTCACAGCGGCGGCTCGTGGCCTAAAAAAGTGGTGAAGATGAGGAAAGCTTGCCGGAGCCAAAAGGAGTTTTGGTACCTAAGTCGCGTCCAAATCTCATTAAAAATTCGTTAAAAAAATAGAGTTTAGGGCCCTAATAACTTGAATACAGTTTTTTAGGGCACTTATACTACATACGATATGTTCTACTTGCTTGGGGTATTTTAGTTCTGAATCTTGACATTTCATTGGGGGTTTTTTGGCGATTAAAACACCTCGCCTGCTAAACGGAGTCTCTAATATATTACACACCAAGTCATTAATGGGATTCATGTGGGGACTGGCTAAACAGGAAAAATTGGAGAAAACGGTTGAGTGAAGGAATACAGTAAAAACTGTGGAAATCCTTGTATATATATATGTCTGTCTAAAATTATTTTTGTCCAAACGAAATCCACGAGAACACTTTATATCCGAAATCCGAAACAAACCACAGAGAAATGTTTTAATAAAGTGCACTAAACAAATAAACTTAATACTGTGACTAAACTAAACTTATAAATACTATACTATACACTATACTATATAAAAAATATCTATATAATAGACTAAATTTCAAAATATTGTCGCTGCAAATACTAAATAGGTATCCATGCAACTAGTGGCCAGTGCGTGAAGACGAATAAGATATTTTTCAACGGCACTGCACTTGCTATTTTTCTCAACTATCACTAGGGACGAGCTGACGTCACGTTGCCATGGCAACCGTGAACGCTAATGCAGATGAATTTCGCATTTCAAAAATAATCTTCACCGTCCTATTCCTGAATCATACGCACTACACAGCAAGTGACACAGGTCAGGACTTGACCGTCAAGTACCTACCGCACCGATAATAAAGTTAGCTGCCTTTTTTAATTTTTAGATTAATTAAAAGAGAATAAATAATTGATTTCAGAATTTAGATATATTAATTTTGCTTTTATTTTTTATTTATTTGTCTCAATTTAATTATATTTTTTTGGTGAACCTCACCTTCACCTACTTCACCTGGCGAGCCGCCGCTGGTATTTCATCCTAAAAGAAAGCCATTTTAGTGTTGCTTCTACTACGACAGTAAAGATTGTTTTCACGTTGAGAGCGTTTGTAAATAGTCGCTCCGAAGATTCTTTTTAGGATGAAATACGTATAAGCGGATATACAGACGTACTATACGTGAAATCAAATCTTAACTGTCTTTCCTTTTACAATTATTGTTAAATAAGAATTTAAGAATAGATAATGTTACTACCATAATTCAATGAAATTTTAACTAGGTTTAGGTTTAATTATTTTGATAGGGACCACTGATTTAGGTTTCCAGATATGTGCATGATTTCTTTGCCTTCCTTATCCTTCCGTTTCCTTATCTATCTCTGGTATTTTTATCGTTTTAGACTCTTTTTTTTCTTTTATGGTTAAGTTACATTTAAATCTACTCATTTAAGTTGTAATTAGGGAAGAACATTCATATTTGTTGGGGTAATACGTTTTGTTAAAGGCGATACGTGTGAATTTGAACAAAACTAATAGAAATTATTTTTAAAGCAGCAAAAATTCAGCTGTAAAATATTGTACAAAGCCAACAAGGCGAAAAAGGACCCTACATATACAGGGTGTCCCATAATTAATTGGACATTAGCTAATGGGTGATAGCTGACATCAAAATAAAGCGTTTGAGCTCAAATTGCTTAGGAAAAATGTTGCTAGTTTTCGTTCTACAGGGAGATTCATTAATATTTTTTTATATTATTTTTATGGATATATTGAAAACTATTTAACCGATTTAAGTGAAATTTGGTATCTTGCTATTATTTAGTATGCTTAATAAGAAAATGATATTAGTTTTACCATTGACACTAGGTGGCGCCACCTACTGTAACATTGGTTCATTAATGGGGCCATAATTTTTTTGTCCGCCCTGTATAAACGTTTTAGGAAAAAAACATGAAATAACATTCAATTCTACACAAAAAAGGTATTCTTGTTTAAAATCAAAAAAGTACACCGTTTTCGAAATAAACGTATTTTGTTTTTCGCAAAACAAGCAGGTACCTAGGTATGCTGTGAACTTAATGGCAAAGTCAAGGTGTAAGTACGAATTTGTTTACTATTTGTTGTCAAAGTGCAGTGCGAGTCTATTATTAAAAAAGAATATGTGTATACTTTGTACGCAGGTAAGAAGTTATACTTCTATTATATGACTTCAACGAAATTAATGTATTTTAAACAGTTTATTTGTGTTTTATTTAAATATTAAACTAATTTTAATACTTACAAGTTTCCTAAAAATTTTCTTGAATAATACCGAAAATAAAAAAAAGTAAGCAGGGCAATAACATGACATGTCTTATGTTCCTAAGCGGTCACCCATCCAAAGTATGAACCCGGTAGACAGCGACAACTGGTGTAGCCAGTGTGCTATGGCCGTAAAATTCATACTAAAGTGAATTATTTTGACAGATTATATCTACAAATAATATTAAGATTGCCATTTAATCTTCTTATCATCATATTTTAATATCTATTATCCTATATGCGACGAATGAACTAACATTCAATTCTACACAAAAAAGGTACCAAGTCTTCTTTCACATAAAAAAAGTACACCGTTTTCGAAATAAACGTATTTTGTTAATGATGCATGTCTCTATTTAATTTTTTGCAAAACAAGTATGCTTTGAACTTAATGACAACGTCAAGACGTAACTACGAATTTATTTATTATTAGTTGTCAAAGGTAACTACGAATTTATTTATTATTAGTTGTCAAAGTGCAGTGCGAGTCATTATTTGTCAAAGTGCTATTAAGTTTTTTATAAACCACTTAAGATAAAGGAAAAATGCCACGTCATAGTGAATTTTCTAATGTAGAAATGCGCGATATGATCTGTTTGTATGCCCAGGAAAACTTTTGTTCTCGTAAAGCAGCTGAACTCTATTTCGAACTTTATCCCAATAGAAGGCAACCAAACCATAAAACTATTAGATCATTGTTCGACAGATTAGGCGAAACAGGGTCATTTCATCTCAAAAACAGGAATGCTGGAAGACCAAGAGTAATTGATGCGGATATGGAGGATGAAATTGTTGTGCGTGTTGCAGAAGATCCAGAAACCAGTACAAGGCTTGTTTCTGCGGCCACTGGTATAAGCAAATCTACGGTGTCAAGAATAATACGGACAGAAAATCTGTATCCGTATCACTTTACTCCAGTACAGAATCTTTTCCACAGGATTTTCCAGCAAGGCTCCGATTTAGTCAGTTTATGATGGGGCGGCATTTAGACGATCCAATGTTTTATAATAAAATTTTATTTACCGATGAAGCCACATTTACTAGAAGGGGTGTATTTAACTGGCGCAATAGCCATACCTACGTGACAGAAAATCCTCATGCATTTCAAGAACATCATTTATAACACGAGTTTTCCATAAATATCTGGTGTGGCATATTTGGGGATTGTATTGTAGGACCATTCCAATTACCAACTAGGCTTGACGGAGTAACGTATCTAAATTTTTTGAGAAAAGATTTACCAACTCTTTTAGAAGACATACCTCTAAATTTGAGACGGAACTCTTGGTACATGCATGATGGTGCACCACCACATTATAGCCTAGAAGTTAGAAATTATCTAGATGAAATTTATCCTCAAAGGTGGATTGGTAGAGGTAGTGTATACCCATGGCCAGCACGCAGTCCCGAACTAAACCCCCTAGACTTTCACTTGTGGGGCTACCTAAAGTCACTTGTTTATAAAAAAAAAAAAATAACCGTCAAGAGTTATGGCAAAATATTGTAGATGGAGTTAACGTAATTAGGACCCAAAGAAACTCTTTATTTAAAATAAGACAAAACTTACACAAAAGATTTAGATTATGTAGTTTATCTAATGGTGCACATTTTGAACACTTATTGTAATTTTTTTTCGTTTCGTTTTGAATTATTTACTTTGTTAATTGTTTTATATTCACTTCATTGTTTAATTTAATTTCTGATTTTTTTTAAATTTGTTACTGAGTCAAAGGTTTAATAAAAATAATTGTTTCAATCATATGCATTTTGTTTGCAAAAATTATCTACTACTAATACATTTAATATTCACTTTTATTTAAGACCTTTTGAATAATGTTTGAATTTACATAAGTTTTTGTAAAATTTTTTTATTTTATGTACGTCTCTAAAAAATACGTTTATTTCGAAAACGGTGTACTTTTTTGATTTGAAAGAAGAATACCTTTTTTGTGTAGAATTGAATGTTATTTCATGTTTTTTTTCCTAGAATGTTTATACAGGGCGGACAAAAAAATTATGGCCACATTAATGAAACAATGTTATAGTAGGTGGCGCCACCTAGTGTCATCGGTAAAACTAATATTATTTTCATATTAAGCATACTAAATAATAGCAAGATACCAAATTTTACTTAAATCGGTTGAATAGTTTTCAATATATCCCTAAAAATAATATAAAAAATATTAATGAACCACCCTGTAGAACGAAAACTAGCAACATTTTGTCTAAGCAATTTGAGCTCAAACGCTTTATTTTGATGTCAGCTATCAGCCATTAGCTAATGTCCAATTAATTATGGGACACCCTGTATACGAAATGTGGCGCGACAAGTTTTGATTAAAAGTAATGGCGGATAGAGTTATGTTAAAAATCTGAAAGTACGAAGCTGTAAGTTTTGTATTACGCTGAGTTGAAATATAATGGTGTCCTGAATGTGACATTTCCGGTTGTACCCGAAGTAGACGTTAACTTTGTTATTTTAAATAGAAAATAATATTTTTTATTTTATTTTCGAATTCTACATGAAATTTTAGATAAAATTTGTGTACAATGTCTGTCCTATACCAAAAATTAAGTATTTTCGAGATATTTCGATTTTTTCAATTTTGAAAAAATCTTATAAAACAAAAAAATCCTTATAGTCTACATTGAATAGCGATATCTCCATTAATAACCAGACTAGTGACGTGAAATTGTAACCAATAAACAACAAGCGCTTGCTCGTTAACTCAATATGTCCAACTCATTGATATTTCGTACAGGGTGTTTTAAACATAAGCCGCCAACATGCACAATTTAAATCATTTAGAAGTTGATTACTTTAAATAGAACACCCTGTATTTTATTGCATTTTCGGCTGTACTTCTTTAAGCGAATTCGTTTGATATCGGTATTCCCTACTCAATCCAACCAATTTTAAGATAATTTATTATCTAAGTTAAAACAAAACACTTCATCATCATCAGTGGCATTACAGCTCGTTATGAGCCAAAGCCTTCTTCAGAACAATCTTCCATTCGCCCCTATCTCTGGCAACTCTTCTCCACGCTTTTACTCCAATGGATTTTAGATCATCCTAAGTTTTGTTCTTCCTCTGGCTCGTCTTCCCACTGGTCCTCTTCGGTCGAAAATTTTTCTGATCATTGCATCTTCATCTCGCCTAATTACATGTCCTATCCATCGAAGGCATGCTAATTTAATACTTTTTACAACGTCAGGTTTCCCAAAACTTCTATATAACTCAAAGTTGTAGCGCCTACGCCACAAACCCTGTTCTTGGATTCCTCCATATATTTTCCTTAGAATTTTTCTCTCGAAACGTTTAAGCAATTCTTGGTCGTTCTGTGTAAGTGACCACGTTTCAGACCCATATGTTAACATTGGCCTTATTAGTGTTTTATATATGGTAACTTTAATTTTTCTGGGTAGTTTTGGGGCCATATGTTTCCTCAAGCCATAATAGCACTTATTGGCAAGCACTATTCTTCTTTTAATTTCTTCGCTGACATTGTTGTCTTTGGTCAGCAGCGAGCCCAGGTGGACGAAGGTGTCCACACCTTCCAGTTCCAGATCATCAATTAATAGTCTAGGTATCTGGTTGCCTGATCTAGTACAATACATATACTTGGTTTTCTGTGCGTTTATTTTTAATCCCATTCTAAGTGCAGACGCCCTTAGTGATCGAAATGCTTCGATCAGAGATTCTGTGGACCTAGCAATAATGTCTATGTTATCTGCATATCCGACCACTTGTACAGATTTATTAAAGATGGTGCCATTCGTATTAATATGGCACTCTCGAATTACTTTTTCTAGTGCAAGGTTAAATAAGAGACACGACAGTCCGTCTCCCTGTCTCTGTAAGTTCTGTTAGTTGAACAAGATGAAGCGGCATTTGAAATTCCACCATAGCCTGTAGAAGTTTTTGTCTGTTGACTGAGTCGTATGCGGCTTTGAAATCCACGAATATGTGGTGGGTGTCGACTCCGAACTCAAGCGTTTTCTCAAGAATCTGCCTGACTGTGAAGATTTGATCCGTTGTTGATTTATTGGGTCGGAAACTGCACTGGTAGTTCCCAACTATTTGTTCAGCATAGGGGAGAAAACAAAACACTTAAATGTTCATAATTTCGCAATTAGGATAGCTTTGGGGGCACATTACACAAGCCCTATTAAAAGCATGCACTGTGAATCTGGGGAGCCTTCACTTCAGATTAGAAGGGAATATTTAAGTCTTTCATATGCTACAAGGGTGGCGGCAAATCTAACCATTCGTGTTTTCAGAAACACTTTTGCTGAATGATTTTTCTCGACGTTTCAGTCAAGAAGAAGATTAGATCCATCATTGTATCATCGTATTAGCACAATTCTAAATAACCTAGACATCACTGTACCTCCTATATACACACTTACAAATTCTGATAATCCTTCACCATGGACAATATTTCCCCCAAAGTGCGATATCAGTCTTACATCATTTAAAAAATCTGATACTTCATCATAACTCTTTAAAACCAAAGCCTTAGAGAAGTTAAATAGTCATCACAAGTCTATCCGCATTTATACTGATGCGTCAAAATCGGAAAATGGATTGGGTGCTGCATTTGTAACAACCAGCGAAGAACGGTCATTTTAACTCCCTAAGCAATTCACTATATTCTCTGCTGAACTATTTGCCATTCTTCAGGCAATAAAATTCGTCAATGAAAATAACATTGTTAATAGCCTAATAATTAGTGATTCATTGAGTTCATTATCCTCATTAAACAAACTTTTTACTAAACACCCTATTTTAAGTTTAATTAAGTCGGAACTCATGGTATGCCAAATCAATCATCGAACTGTTCAGTTTTTTTGGACCCCTTCACATTGTGGAATAAAAGGAAATGAAAGAGCCGACAACGTTGCAAAACAAGCAATTGAGAAACCAATTTTATTGTCAATGTCTACTTGTCACCACTTAGATGTCAAACAATGTTTTAAAAAGAAAATAATGAACAAATGGCAGGAAACATATGATGTCTCAAATTCTAACCTTAGATCCATAGAACAAACTGTCCTACCATGGAGGCTACCTATGAAAAGAAGAAATCAAGTTATCATCTCCAGACTACGATTAGGACACACCATGATTTCCTACTACAGGAGCAACCCAAACCTTTGTGTTACGCGTGTGATAGTGATCTAACGGTACATCACTTAGTCAAAGATTTGATATTTAGAACAGTAATTGTTTATAAACTCCATTCGCTTAGCTCGGACAAATTTTGACAGATTCATTGTCGGAAACCTACAACACAACAATTCCTACTTCTCAGTATTAATAGCTCAAGTATCCTGCTATTACAGACTTCTTTCTTTAAAAAAAGAAGAATTATTCTAAATAGTCGAAGTGTATACTAAACCCATCAAATTTTGGGTAGTATATATTTAAAAAATATATATTTAGTTGTTATAATTTAACATATAACTATTTATTATATGGTGCAGATAAATAAATATTGATTGTCGGTAATTCGCAAAGTTCTATTTTATTTACTATTTAGTTTGTTTACTATTAATATTGGCTATGAGTACGGGTGCTTGGTTGTATAGTAATTTCCAGCCACTTTTAGTCTGTCAAAAAGTAACTAACTTCGCAAAAAAATAATTACTAAATTCACTAGACAGTTCGGACTGGGATTAGCGAACCGAGTTTATGTATTTTTTTGGCAGTTTTCTTTACCAGTTTGCATTTGATAGTAAATAATAGTAAGGCGAGTGTAATGGAATTGTTGAACGGACTTACCGTGTTTTTGCAGAAAGTTAACGTGCAAGCGCTTATTGTTTATTGGTTACAATTTCATGTCACTAGCCTTGTTATTAATGGAGATATTGTTATTCAATGTAGACTAGGATTTTTTCAAATTTGAAAAAGAAATCGAAATACATATCTCGAAAATACTTCATTTTATGTATAGGACATTGTGCTCAAATTTTATCTAAAATTCCATCTAGAATTTTAAAATAAAATAAAAAATATTAGGTTTTATTTAAAATAACTAGTTGACGTCTATTTACGGTATAACCAGAAGTGCTACATTCAGAACAACATTATATTTCAACTCAGCGTCATCCAAAAACCTACAGCTTAATTTCCAATTTTTAACATGACTGTATCCGTACTTTTAATCAAAACTTGTCGCCCCACACTCTGTATATGAAGGACGTTGACAGCCAAAGTGCAATTCAATTTGCTACAAGATATTTGCTACAAAATATATTAATGACTGTCTGATGAGTGGAAGGGTATAGGCGAGCGGTTTACCCCTCAAAAGACGCTTAGAAACAGAATATACCGACTAAAACTCTTTTTGCATTTCTAATTCACCAAACCTTTTTTATTCGATTCTATATATTTTTCCAAGATGAAATGTATTTTTTTTTAATTTTTACAAGTGGGCCGGCAATTGTTATTAACAAATAACTTATACCAAAAAGCAATTTAACCGAATTGCTTCGTAATCAATTTTTTTAGGTGTATCTCATCAAAATAAACACTTTTTCTCTCTTGATAATTTTTCGAAAAATGCTTCCTTTTCGAGTTATTTGCATTTTTTTGTTGAAAAAATGCCTTAATTAGTGATTTTTGGGATTTTTTTTCTAAAAAACTACTAAATGAATTGCAATTCTACAACTAGCTGTATAATCTTTAAACCGTCGAGTACAAGTTAGAATATTTTGACAAGGATAATTTTTTTCTATCTTGCTAAAAACGTGGACCCAAATATTTCGAATATGCCTTTCGAGCAGTCTACCGCTAAGTGTGTACAGCGGTTGCGGCGATACAGGCGTGCGGCGCGTAGAAATATTTGTTTAATTTTAAAAAATTAATTCAATACAAATATTACGTACAATTTATTAAAAAAAAAGATATTTCTAATTATTTTTATATAGACATATTATAATTAAAACAATTAAAATTAATTTTTTACAATGCTATAATAATATAATTTTTCTTTTAATATATATATATATATATATATATATATATATATCTATATATATATATATATATATATATATATCTATATATATATATATATATATATATATATATATATATATATATATATATATTATTGAATGTTTTATTACAGTGAAATACATTAAGCAATATATAATTCATTTTCATTGAAAAATATAATAATATTAAAATATAATATTAATTATACATCGTTTTCATTGTCAATAATTTGAAAATTTTCGTCAACAGCAACAGGATTTCCATCTAATAAGCTGATTTCATTGTCTTCAATACAGTCGTCTTTAACATTTTTACAATTCTCTGGTGTACATGCACATACTGCGCAGCATTCTAAATTATAGGAAATACAATTACAATTTTTCGTAGAACATTTTCCGGTACATGAGCAGAAATACTTTTGTAACATATCTAAACTAGTTTCGCCTTCAAAATAATTAAAATCGAAACAATTATTTTCCAATGTCCAACCATGGGTTAATGGATCAAGAGATGAAATAATATTGTGTTTTGCTTTAATCCACTTATATTGTCACTAATATTTGCCACTTTGCTCTTAAGTAATGTTGTAATAATGCTGGTTTCGAATGTGGTAATTTTTCGTTAGATGCATTTTTTTTTATTGCAATATTATATCTTAATTCATTTATGGATTTATGATATTTTTTAAACTTATTTTGAGGGTCATACAGTTTAGATAAAAATAGAGTCAAAACTGTAAGTCCTTCATCTAAAGGTAAAGTAGGCAAATTTCTTAATTTTTCCAATTGACTATCAGTTAATTTCTGCAAAGCTTTATAAGCCTTCTTTTTTCCCATATCATAAAATGAACTTGTGGTATCACAACCTGTTATAGAATGCATTATTAGCATACTGTTGCACATTATTTTTCCAATTTCTTTTGCAATTTGATGTACAGGTATATATCGAGAACGATCCACATTTTTTACAATATTTCCTGTGTGAAACCATAAAAGTGGTTCACTTGTGAAATCATGATAATGAGATAAAAGTAAAATTAATATATCTGTGTCTGGAGATTTAACAATAATTTGAATTTTTTATCCAAATGCTGCTGTTGTAATTTAAAAGCGTGAAAAATAACCCTAGTATCTGCTTCTAAGTGATTACATTCTAAATTTGAATCATAATACTGATTATTTTCTATCACATATGCTTTACTTCGAGGTTCCAAAGCACCAGAAATAATCAACTTTTTATTGCTTTCTATTGGTAAATGAATATTTTTTTTAATATAATTTCCAATGAATTCAACTAAATTCGATTTACTATAACACGCTTAGCGGGATACTCTCGAAAGGCATATTCGAAATATTTGGGTCCACGTTTTTAGCGAGATAGAAACCATTTATCCTTGTCAAAATATTCTAACTTGTACTCGATGGTTTAAAGATTATAAAGCTATTTGTAGAATTGCAATTCATTTAGTAGTTTTTTAGAAAAAAAATCCCAAAAATCACTAATTAAGGCATTTTTCAACAAAAAAATGCAAATAATTCGAAAAGAAAGCATTTTTCGAAAAATTATCAGGAGAGAAAAACTGTTTATTTTGATGAGATACACCTAAAAAAATTGATTCCGAAACAATTCGGTGAAATTGCTTTTTTGTATAAGTTATTTGTTAATAACAATTGCCGGCCCACTTGTAAAAATTAAAAAAAAAATACATTTCATCTTGGATAAATATATAGAATCGAATAAAAAAGGTTTGGTGCATTAGAAATGCAAAAATTATTTTAGTCGGTTGATGCTCTGCTTATAGGGGTAAACCGCTCGCCTAGTAAGGACTTCATGTATCTATAGTGGAATCTTGAAATTCGGAACACTTGCCGACTCTAAAGGGGTTAATAAATAACAATTGCGATTTATCTATGAGATAATTCACTCATGGTTTGTTTACATACACGCTGCATATAGGGATCGCTAAGTTACCTGGAAAATTTACAAGAAGAGAAGTTAACAACCACATAGAAACACTATAGATAATATAAACACTATTATACACAAAATGCAATGATATCTACGTACGAGGATGGCTTGACATTATCTTAACCTAAGTAAATGTAGCTGTGACCTTAAAGTTTTTAACAAAATAGTTTTTAGGAAATAGCAAATAGTCACATGGAGCTAAATCCGGAAAATAACGTGAGTGCTTTATCAATTCATGTCAAAATTATGCAACCATCTCATTGTGAGCGATGATTGGATTAAAGGGATTTTTTGTGTAACAAACTTAGCGTCAATACTGTCCAGTAGAGCGAATCATATATTTCTAATACCAAAAATTCTGTCGCCATCATATACGAAGCATACGAACGAAAATATGCTTACAAAAGCAGTATACTACGTAAAAATTTAAATCAATAGCCTAGCAGAATTTGAAAAATACCAAAATTGTCACTCATTGCAAGAAAAATAAGATTTCATGAAAAATATAAATAACTGAAACAGAAAGTCAAGGTAAACTATTGCAAAACCGAAGCAATTGATTTTTGAATCTATTAAAAAGCTAGGTTCTCGGTTTCCTTAATTTTTCTTTCATTTTTGTACATTATTCTTTATTCTTCTGAGAATTATTCGATTAGGGTTTTCTGTGTTCTTCGGATTCAATTTCCTGATGACTACTTAAATAAACACTCTTTAAATGTTGTAATCAAAAGTTTAAAAGTAGAGTAAAATTTATAATCTAACTTTATAACAACAATAAAAAATGTAAACATGAATATTGATGAAGTCTCTGCTACACACAAAAAACACTTTAGTAGTTTGTTTATTTAGCTATTTAGCAACTTTTACTGAACATTTCACCACACAGTATTCACAACAAACACAAAATTTACCTATATTTTTAACCCTAATACCAGAGACTTTATCATCTATAAGGTATTTTTTGTATTTTCTTAATTTAACAGAAATATCAAAACTTTTTCAGCGTTCCTTACGAACTTCATTCTGAAAAACGAAGAAAAAGAGGAAGCTTGTTCTTCAGGAAAAAGAAGGTAAATAAGAATAAGATATTTTTCACAATAAATATCTCATTTTCTTAAATGTTTTGTTTCTTTAAACATAAATAAACATATAGAGTACAAGCCAATGGGACATTTTTAAAATCACATATAAATCAATACTACAATATGTAATAACAACTTTAAAAACTATGCCGCCAATTCTTACCGATACGATCGTAGATAATGTCTTACTACAATGTGCCAACTCTACTCTTACTCTATCAAAGGCTTGAAAAATAATCCAAAAGGCTGCTGAAAAGTATTTCCTTTCTTATAGAGCTTCATGAATAAAATTATAGACTTAACGTATTTTCTCAGTGGTAGCATGTTGTCTGACTCCAAACTGGTAGTTAGGTATTAGTTGTCGTTCTGTAAAAATGGGTTGTAACCTATCCAACAGTAGTTTTTCAAAAACCTTTGACATCATCGGCAGTAGGCTAATGGGCCTATATGATTTAATCTCTTCTGTAGGTTTACCTGGCTTAAGAATTGTAATTATTTGTGCTACTGTCCACGGAATGGGGTAATAGCCCGTCCTTTACAGGCGTTCTCTTTATTGGAGAGTTCTTTAAGGTTTTTGGCGGTAATCAGGTCGTATCCAGATTTTTTAGGGTTCATTTTCTGATTGTATCTTTTGGTGAACTTATTTGGCAGTGAGGCAAAGATGTAGCATCTCATTTTTACAGCCATTGTAATATCCCCGCTGTGGAGACATCACAATGGTAATGACAATCACATCACTTTTATTTAGTTGAATGTATTTCTTGGCCTATTATTTTCTAATTTCTTGAATATATTCATTATCTCCATTAACGATTGTTGCTTTATATTTGGACTTTATTTGTTCTCCATGTATGTAAGAGTTCTCGATGTTGCTGAATTTTGCTTTTGCTTATCATACACTATGTTTTTTTGTATTAAGTGATAAGCCATTATCCTCATTGATATTTACTACTCCATCAATCGTTTGTTATAGATTTTCCAAGCATTCGCCTAATAAGGGTAGTATCATCTGCAAATCGTATACTGTTGACAAGTAGATTAAATTTTTTTCTATTTGTCATTAATTTTTCCAAAACTTCGTTTATTTATTATTTCTTCTGAATATATGTTGAAGAAGGGATAATAGACAACCCTGTGTGACACCTCTTTTAATGTCTATTTCTTCAGTAAACTAGTTTTCTTCTTTTAATACAAATTTCTTGTTTCAATGAAAGTTACTGATAATGATATTTTTAATAAATTTTTTTATAAATTATAAATGTTTTCTTTTCGAGCACTAGTGTAAGATCTTTACTTTCTCTAAAACTTTTTTATAATCCAAGAAATCCGCTTAGATTGGCTGATCCAAATCCATGAATCTTTGTACGAGTATAAGGACGTTTATGAAAAAGAGGACTTCCCTCACCCCCATTGCATTTATGAACCCAAACTGTGTTTCGCTAATATCCTGCCCAATTTGTTAATATATTCTTCGATATATAACTTTAAGGAATATTTTAAGTGTATGAATGATTAAATTGATTGTTCTATGATCTTGACATGCTTTTGATTTTTTTTTTGGGCGTTGCAATGAATGTAGACATTAACCAATCCTTAGAAATCATTCCTGTATTGTGTTATGTAAGTCTACCAATATGGTTTTCTTAATTTTCTTTTTAACAATCGTGTTATCTCCACTGGAATTAGATCAAGACCTCCCGCTTTGTCGTTCTTTGTCAGTTTAATTGTTTGCAATACTTCTTCTTTTGTCATGTCTGGACCGTCGTCAGTATAACCTTGTATAATATTATTCTGAAGCTATTTTCTTGTGGCGTTTTAATATTATTTACTATCTTGAGAATATAACCATAATTTCAGTTTAAAATACGTTTATTTTGGCGCCCAACGTGGGGCGTAGGTATAAACGTATTTTCAACTGAAATTGTAGTTAATTCCGATTAAAGATAGTAAATAACCTCGTATAAGTATTGGTTATGCTTTTCTGGTTCTCCAAAAATTTCTTGTTGATGCTCTTGCCATATTTTTAGTTTGTCATTGATGTCTTGAATTATTTTCTGTTATATATATTCAACGGTATGTTACCATTTTTGTGTTGTTCCAGTTCTTCTTATGAAGACTAAAATTATCATTTTTGTACTTTCTTCGTACCATTTCTCTTTTGCTTCTCTTACCTTATTTCTTCTTTCTACGCATATAGTGGTATAATATTTTATTTGACTGTACTTTTTTGTTACTTTTAAAAGTTGTTTAAAAAAAAGACCACTCAAAGTGTTACTCAAATTGTGTAGATTAGTTTAGATATCAAAATAATATATAATATATAATAATAATAATTATTTATATTTTTTAGGATAAATCTAAGAAACTGTCACATCAATGGGTGTCGGCTTGTTACGGAACTTCCCAAATATGTGATGTATGCTCTAAATTATTAAGCAATAAACCTGCCCTTTACTGTGAATGTAAGTACAATCAAATAGAAATCAAATTAAAATCATAATTAGAAATGTCTCTTGTCAACTAGTAATAAACTATTTTTCAAGTTTTGTTGTGCCTAGAACTAAATACTTATGAGCTAAAGTACATTGGAATTTATTTGAAATTCCAACAGAAGTCTTTAATTGTAAATTTGATTTTATTAATTAAAAAGCTTACACAAACATAATAATTTTTTAAACAGTGTGATAATTTTGTACGGTAATTTATATATACTGTTTTTAGGCTGTGGTACCTCTGTACATCAAAATACATGTAAGGACAATATTCAAGAGTGCATTAAAATAAAGAATGCAAAGGTTAGTAATCTGAATTTAACAAAAAATTTGTATTTTTAGTAATATACTCATAGATTTATTTGGAAGGAACTTATTGGGGTAAAGATAGGGCAAGCAAAATAAAACGAAACTGTCCGAACGGCTACTCAGGGGTTATTTGGAGAACTGGGTCGTGGATAAGTGAATGGTAAGGAGGTTGGGATTGGGGCAACTACAAAAATGAAACAAAGGAGGTACTTACATAAATCTCCTGGAACAAAACACAATACAAGAAGGTTTTTAAGCTATTTAAAATGGACGCCGCTTTGAAGAATCTTCCTGTTGGTTGAAAGAAAAGGTTCTTCCTTCATATAAACACAAAAAAAAGGGTTAGAGAGTTAGTTAAGAGAAATAAACAAAATGGTTTAGAGAAAAAATTTAATATTTATTGCTGTCTCAACAGTTACGAAAGTAAATAGTACAAAAATACTATATTAATAGTTACAAAAATAAATACAAATAACAGAGAAATACACTTACTATGTGTTATCCGTTTACAAACTCTAGAAATTGGAGATACAAGAACTGGAGATAAAATTGTTAGTGGGCGATAATTTCTAGCAGAAATAAAATTATTAAAAAATGTTTATTTTTCCTTTAAAAATCAACAAAAAAGAGTTACCTGGATTTCACTAAAATTTCTGGGGTTAGGAACTGGACTTGCACTCTCTGCCACACGAACAAATTCATATCAACTGCGGAAATATTCTAAAACGGCTTATAAGGACAAACAAATTGAGGCTGGACGTTGTTCGCTGGACAAAAACTTTGAAATTCTGCTTCTTTAAAAACTGGAATAGGTACAACTGGACACAATGGCTACATGTGGTTATCCTTCAAAGTTGCTGTAGACGACACAAATCTCTTAGATACTTAGAAACATAGAAACAGTGATTACTCTTTCAAAACTGACACATTACATTGAGTATAATTCACTATTTTCAACAAATTTGCCGGCTTCTAGACGCCCACAGCGTGTTCTCTTCTCAAAGATTCTCCCAAACCCCACTTAAACTGTAACTACACCGAAACTGCTCTTGGCAGCGGTTTTACGGAGGGTGATGTAATTCTCTTCCCCGCAAAACCTTTTCAGTTATCTAAGTGGATGTTTATTTCAGGCGCAATATTAAGCGGCTTAACGATCAAAGAAAATACCAAGGAAATATGCATCTGTGATATATAAACAAACTCTAAAATGTATTTATTATCAACTTGTCGACGCAAAAAGGATTGACTTTTTCGGTGTTTTAACATATACGGGGTGATTTCAATATATACCAAAGAATTTAAAAATGCTACACTATAAAATTAATTTAAAGTATTATAAAGAACAGCAGAGCACAAAAATGGTTGAGCTAACGATTTTACATCAATGGATAAGTTCAAGGCTTAACATGTTCAAGGCTCAAAGTACATGACTTACGTACATACCAACTTTTAACCTTAAATTGACCCAATTTGAGTATAGTGGGACCATTAGTTTACAATTTATGCCAGTATTAATAAAGTACTTTTTAATGGGAAAGGATATTGTTACAGCCAAGCAATCGCTTGGTAAGTGTTGTTCGGACTCTTCTAGCTAAACAGAACAGTTAATAGGTTGCGCAGCAGCATAGAGGCAGATGGTGCTAGAAGCATTGGTTGCCCAAATTCGGCAGTTGTCCCGGAAAGTCCATAAATTTCTTACTCATCATTGAGGTTATCTAGGATAACAGACGAGTTGAATATATCACAAGGCAGTTTATTCAGTATTTTGTAAAAAAACATTTGTCAATATAAATGTATGGTTTGTTCACAATTGATTAAAACCACAACGCGTTTTCGAAGTGTTGTGTGCATCTATTACAACGTGATAAAACGTTTTTGCATTGATATCTGGCAATAGATAAACTATGGCTTTATACCCAGAAATCTGCAGTTAGTTCAGAAGTCCGCATTTCGAGATGCGCAAGGTATTTTGTTAATCGATTAACTTGAGAGAAGAAGAGCAATGGACAGCAAATATTATACAGTGAGAGGATAAAGTCTTACCCCCCTGTCAATACGTTTATTTTAAAAGTAAAACAAAATCACTCGGATACGTCGATTTTTAAACTTGTTCTAATATATCAGTTTTTATTCAATAAATATCTCAATGATCTTAATTACAGACGCCAAATTGTAAATCAGATGCTTAAATTTAATCTCAGGATTCTTTTAGGAGTTCTGAAACACCTTTTAATAATATTTAATACATACAACAGAAATAGAAGGAAATAAAATAAATGCCACAATGTTCGATTCAATTAATATATATTGATAAAATACATTATTAATTGTATTATAAAGCAAACCAACCATAAATATCGCTCCGTCCCTATCATGACAATTGAAAACTGCGCAGCCAAAAAGTAATTCGCTTTACTAAAATGACCTATACTACTTGACATAACTGATAAAAACCGATTAACTTCCAATTTCTTTCAATTCTAAAATTGTCCCGGACACTCTTTTGTCAACTCGCCAGATAAACTCCCTTCTTGGAGCGGCTCCCAAAAATGAATCTCGATCTTTCGTCCTAACCAAACCTCGTATCTCCTTTTGGATACTAAATTCTCCTAGCTTAAGCTTCTGCCGATGCAATGACAACTTATTGGTACTTGCAAATACTGTTAAAATTGAACTTTCTTGTTAAAAAAACAATCTCAAACTGTTTTTCCCTGAATTTTGAAACGAAACACTTTCTATTCATACAACATTTAATTCTACCTAATATTTTAAACCCTTTATCCATTACAAACTAATCTTTGTTCACTGAATTTTTTCAGACACAAGTTTCCACCCTAAAGTTCCTTTTAATATTAACTGATATCACATGCTTATATCTAGAAGTATCGATGTTTACGAATGAAGAAGAAGAAAAAATGTTCGTTCCCAAAATTGGTGCACCGTGTCAAAGTAAATCGCAATGATGGGAAATTGCTTTTGCACAATATTCTTCAGATCTGGCCCCAGCGACTACTGACTGTTATTAGATCACAAAAGAATGCTCAAAACAAAGAGATTTGATTCAAATGAGCAGATCATTGCGAAAACTGAGGAATATTTCGAGACCAAAGACAAATTATTGACGAAAGACATTATATTGACGAATAAGATAAAAGCTAACTTAAAAGTTTTTGTTTTTTAGTTATATTTGGGACTTACCCTAATTGATTAATTTTTTCTAAGTATAAATTATTATAATGATTAATTTTAATAATGGCAATGACGAATTAATCGATAATATCTTTTTATAACGTTTTTAGAGTACAAGTAAGTTATCAGGGTTCGCCGTACCATTAACGAATGCGAAGAACTCAATATCTAAGCGTGGATCTGCTTCCGTACCTTCCAACCAGAGTACTCCTGCTAGGTAAGAATTAATATGTATAGTATGTTCATACTATTGGCTGTTATCGAAAATTATTTGATCGTTTTGATAATAGATATACGATTACTTAGTAGGATGAATTTTATTTTTCGTAAGAAATGTAGTGTTGGTATAAATTATTTAGATATTTACATGATTAGCTTTTAGTAGTTTAGGCTTTATTGGAAATTGAACATAAGTTAGCTAATAAAAACGTAGATTTGATTCGATGGCGGTTAAAAATGATCTATATCAGAAGAATATAACATTATAACGCCTCGAATTTAGCTCGAGATTTCGACTCGTTTTTTGGAGTCTTCATCAAGACCTATTCCGTTTCCTCAGACCTCAAATCACTTTGTTATTACACTCACTGACACTATAAACTGTGCAATAAGTAAGTAATGCCGTGTAAAGCGTCAGAGAGTGTAGTAGTGAAGTGATCTAGGGACCCAGAAGACTCAAGAAAGGAAATCAACACTTCGATCTAGTAAAATTCAAAGCCGGTTAAACCTGGAAACTGAGTGAAATGTTTGTTCGGAAATAGTTTTAGTTTTGGAAGGTCAGTAGACGTTTCAACGAAATATTGTTCGCGGTTTGATTGATGTATAAGGTTAGCTTCTCCCTTGGTTTTCATGATGTGGTTTTTTTCTCGTGTATTTCGATGTTTAGTAATGTTTCGACGTACAAAAAAAAAACACATTCCGAAAACCGAACCAAGGTAGAGACCGAACCTGTATACATCTCATTCTATGCAGCAAATGTGTACTCGTATATGGTGAATGTCAAGACGAGAAAACAAGAAAACATTTTCTCCCAATACAGTAAATATATATTGATCAGTTATGTAACCGGACATGTGATTTTTGTGTTAGATATAGATCATTTTTGTAGAGGTAAATTCTAATTTTCATGTGTCCAATACATATGAAAATTCTACCCTTTAGCCCTAGTCGTAATAGGACCCATATTTCATATGGGATATATATTTATCTGATCCTTTTAAATGAGTACTTTTACCTTAGTGGTATATACTTTAAAGCAGCCTAGAATAAAACATTGCGTGTTAATAAAGTCAAGCTGGTTAATCAGGCTAGAACTCGTTTCATGCTTCAGGGAGGCGAACTTGATGGTGTGAACTCTAGTCAGTATATAAATTGATTGCTATACGCTTAGTAAGTAATGATACGTTATTTTCCGGGCTTATAGGCCGTGACCTTGAAGTCGCGATTGCGATAGAGATGTAAAGGCGATGTGGTAACGATCAGAACTTTATTCGGCAAACGCGCTGTTGATGTCTGAGATTAGTAAATTTTATCAAATAAATATTTTTATTTATATTTCCTATTACGACAGGGACTTGTGTGATAATCCTATAAGGAGGTCATTCAATCTAGGTACAGATGCAAACTTAGGTGTCAGATTTGGTTAAAGTACCAAATAGTTCAAAATCACGCTTAATTTTAAACCGATCCATTTGAATCCACTTTTAACATTCACCTCTAATCATGAAATAATATTTTTGGGAGTTGTATGTGATACATTGACTTTCCCTCTTTTGAAAGAGTGTGTTAAATACCGCCATATCTAATGCTGTTGTTAATTCCAGCATACCAACTCTAGCTTCATTTCATTTTGATACAATAAAAATAATCAAAAAACACCATTTTTTGCACCTTACAAGTGTCATAAAAAAATTATAACCAATACTCCAGGCATTTGTCCTTCATAATGATGTGCTGGCTTCAAAAATTCATAAATTACTAGAATTAATAAAGAACATCATTCATTCATTTTTGTCTCTACCGCTTCGACTTATTAATAGATTCTTACCATCGAACAAGTTTTGAAAAATTACTGGTTATTTTGGATATTACAAACTTTGATTTTGTATAATATAAAGGTGATTTTGAACAATGTTCATGGGTTAAAAATTTAACCTAAATCTAGTGACAAGTTTGCCTCAGCTATCTTTACTGTAGAATAAATACCCTAGTTGTACCAAGAGCTGTAGATTTTTTCATAACCTTTCGATAATAATTTTAAATTTGTTATGGCTGTATGTATTACTTATTTTTGTATTCTATAAGTTGTTGTAGACACGTTTTGTATATTTTGTAGACAATTAATAGTTAACACTTTACAATTACTGTTTCCTATTTTAATTTATCTGATCGATTTGTAGATTAGTTTTGGTGTTGGTTATTTTCACACAGATTAAAACGGATCTTTACAAACGACTACCCCCACCCAAATAATACATACGTGCCTGGCTTAAAACTCCTTAAATGTTGTGTTGCTTGCTTCGTAGCTTTTCATTGCCTATAATTTGAGTTATAAAGCGGTAAATACTCGATACACTTCTTCGATTCATATCTCTAGAAAAAGTAAAAGAAAACTTTGATAAAATACTAACACAAATACAGTGAGGTTTATCGCAATTATCCTTAACTCATGTCTGTCATAAATGGCCATTATATGTGGCCATAACCTATTTGGGTGTCAATTCGATGACGTTTTTCAAGACTTGAGTAACAAAAGCAGTTCTCGTCTTAAATTTTGTGCAACAGAATCATCGAGGGTAGATGCAGACACTACAAAAGAAACCATTGGCTGACTGATTGATTTTGACAGCTGAAAGCCGCCATTTTGGATTACACACGTGTTGACTGCTGCCAGGCAAGCAGATTTTGGACATTGGAATTTTGGGGTGGCGGTCATCTTTAAAAGGGGCACGCAGGAATTACTACTTATAAAAACCATTTTCTTCATAATACTCAGAGAACCAAATATCAATGTTGGAAGTGTATGATTATTTAAAGCTTTCCCCAGCGTCAGGATATCGTTGGTAGATATTGTTTTTGTTAAAAGTTTTTGATGTTTTTTGTAGTAAAACGATAAAGAATCGATTTGAAGGTGCCAATCCCCAATTACATATAAAATACTTATCTAAAATACGAGATTTAATATCAATATTTTCTTCACAATGTGTTATGAATTTTTATATACGACCTAATATGTTTTTATTTGTTCATTTGGCGTGAGTAGGTAATTATTGTACGTATTTCTAGTCAAATGAATATTATTATTTATACTATCAACAGTTTGAGGTAAAACATAATTTTTGGACAATATTGTCCACCAAAAGGACAATTTTAAGAAATAACAATATTTGAAACATTAAACAGTGACACTAGCCCTTTAAATAGTGCAACTGGTAGTAGTTTAGTCAAACAAAAAAAGCTTTACAGTGTATTCTATAAAGTATTGTAAGACATGGTATTATTACTATAATATGGATTAGTATAGATAGAAAATTCTGGTCAGACCAACGCAACGAACAAGGAGAAATCCGGGTTTTCTTCTTCAGAAAAGACGATGGACTTCACAAAGCCCGGATAAAACCAAAAACGAAATAGACATTATAATTAGCAACAAAAGAGAAATCATCCAAGATCTATCCTATAAGGAAATATATCGGTTACTGAGAAAAAATTAAATGCACAAATGGACATAAAAGGTACCCTAGATTTTCGAGACCAAATTGAAATCAAATACAGAGACACCTCCTACTAAAGATACAAATGTTCTCAATGAATGCGTTACACAAGCTATTCGAAAAACCCAAAAGAAACATTGTCCAAAACCCAAAAGAAACATTGTCGTTCAATGACCAATGGCGACACTGCGGAAAAGAGATGGAGTGCCTATAATAATTTGGTTATCGCTACCTTTTTGGAAAACGCGTGAACAAGTCAATATATTTTTCAGTTTTACACAATCTTATAAGAGTTCATTATATTTATTAATTTTTTTTTGACATTTGTCAAAATTAGGAGGTCAATGTCATTTTTCTTAATCGACAATATATGGTATGTGATATAATTTGAAAGCTTTTGTGTCACTCAGTATGCTTCTAGAAACAGGAAATATTTAAGTTGAGTGAAAATATATACACTTAAGGTACTTTATTGCTTTTCGAAATATGTCCCACCAAGATCCATATACTTTTGCCTACGTTCAAAAAAACTGGTAAAACAGTTATTCCAGTCTTCATTTGACACCTGCAAAATCGTTGTTTTAAAGGCATCGATGGTTTCTTCTGGCGACTGGGATCGCTGTCCACGCATTGAATTCTTGATCTTTGGGAACGTGAAGAAGTCGTTGGGACGTCTGAAGACTTTTGGGCAGTGTGAGAAGTTGCATTGTCCTGATGTAGGATGATTCGTCGATGTGTGTTGCTTTGTCTGAGTTTCGCAATAACTTCTGATGAACAAATGGTTATATACCAATCAGAAGTAACCATTCTTCGATCTTCTAAAGCAATTGTTGCCACATGACCAGATTTTGACACAAAAGTTGCGACCATTTTCTTTGACCCACTTCGAGAACTGATCACTTATGTTGGTTTTTCCTCATCATGAAACACCCACACAGCGGATTGGCGTTTATTTTCCGGTTCGTAGGAGTAAATCCAAGATTCATCGCCACTAACAATACTATAAACGATTCTTGAGCTTTCTTTGTTGAACCGTTCCAATCTGATTCGAAACCAATTGACGCGAACCGCTTGTTGTTCTTCTGTGAGAAAATGGCGGATCCAACGGGAAACCAACTTCGTAACATACAATTCTTCAGGTAGGATCTTTTGGATCGAGGTCTTTAAAATGCCCAAAGATGCCTCTATCTCCCGGTATGTTACACCACGGTCATCCTTAATTAGCTAACCAACCATATGAATGTTTTGCTATGTCACTGCTGTTTTGGGTGAACCTGGCTTGGATTTGTGACTAAGACTGGAGTGACCACGTTAAAATTTGCAATACCAGCTGGAAATCGTTGACTGGTATGCTTCATTCCCAAACACAGAAACCATTTCAGCGAGACATTCCTGTTGCGATAATCCTCTCCGAAAATAGTAAAAAATGTTTGTTCGAAAAGTATGTTTGCAGTCATATAAACCCAAAGAAATAACAATAAAAATGTCAACATATTTTTGAAAGATGATAATAAAAAAAAATATTTTATTAAAATTGATCTTTCTTTTTGTTTATTTTTAATCTTCATCTCCTTTATCAATTACTATATCATCTGGATCTGACTGAAATGCTGCAGCCTTTATGCTTATTTATCTTGGCAGTAAATCAGTGTCATCAAAAATTATGTCGATATATTCTTCTTTGAATCGTGGATTTGAATTCGTTAATAATTGTTGATCATTGACACTTCTATTTGTTACTTCGGAAGTAAGAAACATTTCCGGTATAACTTTTACCTTTTAACTTTTTATTATTCTTCCAAGTATTCTTCCACTTGTTTCTTCCTATCTTTAGTCCGCTTTTTGATATTTTCCGAATAATGCATTAAATCCGTTATCGCTCTTAAGGTACTATTGCCGTCTACTAGTAGAATGCTAAAAATGGCACATTTTCAACAATTTTTGTTTGTATTTGAGTTATTATATATGGCAATTAAACTTCTTGTAGACTATTATACAACTTTTGAAGATTTTTTTTCATTGTCCGTGTATTTTAAAGATGGCGCCAAAAATTGTTCGTCCAAAAATTACTGCTCCATGGCGGAGATTTAACCTCTAAAACGTTTATTTTGGTTTTCTCTATGACAGTTTACCACAATTTGACCAAAAAAAATACTATATCATATAATGAAAAAAGTCGAAAAAAGGTCAATTTTCTTCAAATGTCCGCCACTTTGTTTTTTTTTTAGAAGTTTAAATTTTTCTGGTAAACTGTCACGTACAGTCACTTATTTTTTAAAACCCTTCATTTTGTATGCTAAATTTTTTTTTGTTATCTACCTTTCGAAGATTTATCATTGTTCTGCTGTAAAAGTTGTTGTCTAAAACAAATATTACTTTATAAAAACAGTTAATAAAAAATTTAAAACTTCTGTATATATTTTTGTACCTTACTAAACTTTTACAAGATTTTAAAAAGACCATTTAAATATATAGTACTAATAAAGCGAATAAATTGATTAATGTAAATAAAGATTGATCGTAATTTATTGGCACTAATTTTTTTTTGGGGATGGTATGCTTCAAATCTATATGTACCGAAATAATTTGTACAAAGACCAAATCAATATCGGTAAATGTTTGAAAATTTGGGTTTGTGGCTAATATGTTGCCTCTTCCCTGCCCCTCCCTTTAGGAGGAGCCAACTATGCTATTCTCCGTGGCGAAGGGTTGCAACTAAACTTGGAGTAAAGTAAGTTCTTGACTTACCTCACTACCACCATTTTACTGTTTTCCGATATATCACATTTCTATTTCTAAACTCTTTACTTTTAGCGATTACATCATTTGTTGAAATTCTTCAGTAATCTGGCTTATGCTCCTGGATTTATAGCTAAATTTGCCGATAGTTGACTTTGTCCAATAAGAATATACTAAAGCATTTTTGCAAATTAAATATCTGCCTGTAAAAATACAAATTGACTGAAAGTCTAAAGAATCTTTCAAAGAACAAAACTGCAAAATTCAAGATTTCTTTCTTTTATTTTTTTAGCATGTATGATCTCAGAAATAATGCTTCATAAGCATGCTAAAGTTTAGCGTCCTTTAAGACGATATAATATATAGTAGTAAATACATAAATCTTTTTAATTATAATTATAATTCATCATTTCGACGAATTACTGAAATATTTTATTTATGAAATTTTGTCCTTTAAAATACATTAATAACATTAAAGTGATATAAGGTTGAATGCTCTTTAATCTTTAATCAAATAAAAGGCAGATATCGAGCACAGTTTTTATTAAATCTTGCCCAAGTACTTTCGCTCCTAGAGCATCTTCAGGGACATCTAAGATAAGCCAAGAAACGTTTTTGTAACTGAAGAGCAACAGTTAATTAATTTTTCTTCAGTAGAAAAAACGTTGTAACGATGTGCTGAACGTCCTACAGCAACAGCGTTCAACAGTTCGAACCGTGGGAGTGTCGATAATCACGCATCCATTTCCACGACAAGACGACGAGGTGGGGTCCGGAGCGGCTATTTAAAGCGAACGGCTGCCGGAGTTAAATGAGTCTTGTGGCTAACGCTCTAGGCTCCCTGGCTCGCTAGTGTATTGAATCTGCGAGCCGACCCGGACAGAGAGATTTCCGTAGTGAGGATTATGCTCTGTCCTTAATCAAGCAGAACTCGTGGGTATAGTGGATTGAAGGTTACCGTCAACTCTGACTCAGAGTATAACGTGGATCTGCACAATCGAATATTTTAATTGCGAGAGCGTTTCTTACTTAAAATTAGTCTAGAGTCTTCTACAGCAGGGCATTTTAAAGGTAATTATTTTTTCTTTTTATTTAATGTACAATTGAATATACCTAAAACTGTGCAGAAAAGGAAAATTAATGGAAAAATAATAAAGCAGGAAGCAAGGTTTATATATCTGGGAATAGACAACTAGTTACGGAGATGCCGAAGAAGAAGTACGACAACAAAGCTTAAAAGCAAGTAAAGCGGCGGGATCTCTTAATGACACAATCTGGAAGAATAAGCACCTATAGCCCAGGGAAATAAGCATTTTTTCATGACAGTCGTCCGGCCAGGCAAACGACAGTTGTTTTGAGTAGTATGTTTTGGACTTAATTAGTTATTAACAAATTAAAGTCAAAAAACGGAAAATTTTTGCTTTTTTCGTCGATCAGCAAAAAGTGAAGCATTTTAGACAAATTTTAGGAGAGAAGAAACTTATAAGTCATATAAAAACCTGTAAAATGGCGTTTTCTAAATGTTTCTATCCTTATTTGTTGCTTGGAAAGTTGCAAAATAAGTCAAAAATTTCGGTTTTTTATAAATGTTAATAACTTTTTTGAAAATAAACTTATAACATTTATATTTCATGGAATGCTGTGCCTTGTAGTGCTTAAAATATGGTTAAAATTTCAAAGTGATCAATCTCATAGTTTAAGAGTTATTTTATTTGTTTATCCCAAATTAATTTTTTTTGCAACAATATAAGTCAGAAAATTATATAGTTTTATTAATTGTAAGGGTAGTTTCTGGAAGAAGAAGACTTGTTCTATTATTAACATTAAAAAAAATTAAGAAAATTTATTTTAAATATTGCAAAATAATTTTGCAAAAACATGTCGATTTTTTGCTTATAAACAATAAGAATAACTTTTTAGCCATTGCCTGCAAGAATATTATTTTTTTATATTTAAGAAGCCTGAATTTTTTCACAAATTTAAAAGAAAAAAAATTTGACCTAAAATAATTTGGGACAAAGTTAGCCTCTTTTTTTTTATTTTATTCATAGCAGCTTTGTTTATAATAATTAATAAATCTAATTAGCGTTATTTAAAAGAAAATACTTTATAGTTTTAACGTACCAAATTCTGAAAAGATTGCCCTTCAACGAAATCGTCCACAAAGCTTCAAAATGTGGTCCTTAAAATCGGCTGGCTTCAAAACTCACGGAAGCCGAAGGGAGGGGGAAGGAGCTGTTAGCTGTATCGCTGGTTCTTATTTATGAGTTTCAACGTTCCTTTTTTAATTTGTATGTACTGTTTGCGTACATTACGAATATGCATTATTTCAATAAATTGTTAAATAAACTATCTACTTTACTTCAATTTTTTTTTCAATTTTTATTATAATATTTGAGATAATTTTTATTTAAAAACATAAATATTTATAACTAATTTATACCATTTTAATAAAATTGTAAATAATTTATTTATAATAGATTTTATGAAAACAACAAATTGTCCTATTCGATTGTTTCTAAAAATAGTATTGCTTTGGAAATATTAATTAAAATAATTTTTCTAATGTCTATTCTTTATTATTTTATTATTATTCTTTTTAAGTTAGAATTAATTTCATGTTATCGAATGAACTATCCTACAATAAAGTCGTCCCAAGAATGCAACTCAGTAATATTGGCAATATAATTTTAAAGTCATCTACTTTAAAATATATGTTTATATATATATATATATATATATATATATATATATATATATATATATATATATATATATATATATATATATATATATATATATATATACAGGGTGATTGATTAGTGTAATGATTAGTTTTAAAATTAGTTACAATCTTACAGGCTGTTCCATAAGATGGTGGCAGACCCAACTTTTGTTTTTTTCTGCTTCACTTCCCCATCACAACAATGTAAAGTTTTATTATATTATACCGGGGATTTAAAAAGTTCTAACCAATATTACCTGAAAATCGTATCAAGTTTAACTCCCTGTATAATTAAAAAGGAGTATAGGAACATTGATCTTTTGCAACCATAGTTTTTTAATAATTGTTAAAAATTATAAAACATATTCGTTTTTATAATATTCGTTAAATCAAATACAGGGTAAGTCAAAATGCAAGTACATTCTTTTCTTGGTAATTTTAAATAGAACACCCTGTATTTTATATCACTATCAAAAAGTACTAATATCGTACTTCAAATTTTATAAAGTACTCCCTATACCTAAAGTTATCAGTTTTCTAGATATTTTTATTTTTCTAACAAAGTATTAATTTGGTAGATATTTTAACGTTTACCAATAATTATTTTGAGTCGGCCATGATTGATTTGTCAGAAACTGACAGTTTGACATTATTGTTTATTAATTCAGTATTGGGATACACCATAAATTAGCAACAATTATTATTTAGTAATTCAGTAATTAATTCAATTTAAATTAGCAATAATGAATTTTACTACTGATGAAATGGCAGATGTGATCTGCATATGGAATGCAATAAAAATTCATTACTATCAGCTAGAACTTATCAAGAATGGTTTTTAGATAGGCGGCAACCTAGACAAGATACATACATTTGAAAAATTGAAAGATCGATTTAACCGCACTGGTAACGTGGTCCCAAGGTCACCGGAATTCAATAAAATGGACTCATTTTTCGGGGGTTACGTTAGGAGCGAAGTATATAAAATACCACCAACAAGAAGGGATTATGAAAAATAGAATCCGAATTGCATTTCAAAATATTTCTTTACAAATGCTTAGTAGGTAATGTAAGCAACTCTTTCAATGACCGCTTTCAAGTATGCACAGATTTTTTTGGGAGGTCATTTTGAACACCTTACTTAAGTAAGATAAGTTAAAATTACTATTATTTTTTATAAATTTTATTTCAAATAAATTGTTTTCTTTTATGTGTCACTATTTCGTTACTGAATTAATAATTATTATTGGTAAACGTTAAAATATCTACCAAATTAATACTTTGATAGAAAAATAAAAATATCTAGAAAACTGATAACTTTAGGTATAGGGACTACTTTATAAAATTTGAAGTACGATATTAGTCCTTTTTGATAGTGATATAAAATACAGGGTGTTCTATTGAAAATTACCAAGAAAATAATGTACTTGCGTTTTGACTTACCCTGTATTTGATTTAACGAATATTATAAAAACGAATATGTTTTATAAGTTTTAACAATTATTAATAAACTATGGTTGCAATAGATCAATGTTCCTATACTTCTTTTTAATTATACAGGGAGTTAAACTTGATACGATTTTCAGATAATATTGGTTATAACTTTTTAAATACCTGGTATAACATAATAAAACTTTACATTGTTGTGATGTGGAAGTAAAGCAGATTTCAAATTTAAAATAAAATACAGGGTGTTCCATTAAAAAAAACATAAGTTTGGTCTGCCACCATCTTATGGAACACCCTGTAAGATTGTAACTAATTTTAAAATGTAGAGTTTAAAGCTGCCTACAATTTTTGTCAACAACTTTTTTTTGTAATTCTTACTATAACAGATCTACTGAGATTTCTTAATTGTTATAAACAAAGCTGCTATGAATTAAATAAAAAAAGAGGCTAACTTTGTCCCAAATTATTTTAGGACAATTTTTTTTTTCTTTTAAATTTGTAAAAAAATTTAGGCTTTTTAAATATAAAAAAATAATGTTCTTACAGGCAATGGCTAAAAAGTTATTCTAATTGTTTATAAGCAAAAAATCGACATGTTTTTGCAAAATTATTTTGCAATATTTAAAATTAATTTTCTTAATTTTTTTTTAATGTTAATAATAGAACAAGTCTTCTTCTTCCAGAAACTACCCTTACAATTAATAAAACTATATAATTTTCTGACTTATATTGTTGCAAAAAAAATTAATTTGGGATAAACAAATAAAATAACTCTTAAACTATTTGACCGATCACTTTGAAATTTTAACAATATTTTAAGCACTCATAGACACAGCATTTTATGAAATATAAATGTTATAAGTTTATTTTCAACAAAGTTATTAACATTTATAAAAAACCGATATTTTTGACCTATTTTGCAATTTCCTAAGCAACAAATAAGGATAGAAACATTTAGTAAACGCCATTTTGAAGGTTTTTATATGACTTAAAAGTTTCTTCTCTTGTAAAATTTGTTTAAAATGCTTCACTTTTTGCCGATAGACGAAAAAAGCAAAATTTTTCCGTTTTTTGACCTTAATTTGTTAATAACTAATTAAGTCCAAAAAATCGACTGCAGGAAACATATAGGTTTTTTTTACAGAGGTCCATACTACTCATAACAACTGTCGTTTGCCTGGCCGAACGAGTGTCAAAAACAGGGTACTTTTTTTCCTTATTTCCCTGGCCTACTAAGACAAGACACAAAAATAAGAATCTATAAAGCAGCAATTAGACCTATATTAACATACACGGCGGAGACAAAAACTGACACATCTAAAACGAGACGACTACTAGAAACAACAGAGATGAAAATACTTCGACGAATATCAGCGAAAAGTCTGTTGGATAGGGAGAAAAGCGAAAGAAGTGCATACGATATAGAAGACATAAATGGATGGGTGACAAAACGGAAACAGGAGTGGAACGAACACATTAGTAAAATGACAGAGAATAGGATACTACGAATAGCACGAGATGTCACCAAATAGACGAAGAAGTATTGGCAGACCAAGAAAAAGATGGTGCGATAATTTAAACGATTTAGGAGGCTAATATTGATAAACAGGCTTTAAAGCCTACATAGAACACAAGAAGGAAAAAGAAGAAGAAGGAAGTTATGTAGGTAAGACAGTAATAAAATTTTTATTACAAATTGTTCTGAATTTACATTATTTCTTCAGAGAAAACTGATGTTACATCGAAACATGTCAAATTGATTTTATTCTGTGTTTTGTTCTACTATTCTCGTTCAAAAATATAATGACTATACCTGTGTGTGTCGACCATATGAATAAACACTATAATGTGTACGCGTATGCGTATAGGTACCTGTCTACATACGTACGTGTACAGGCTGATCAAATGTTGTAACAGTCCTTTATATTTGTTATTGTGTCGTCTCCGGTGTAATTAATAAACGTATGAAAATGTGTTGTGTATGTGACATCTCGGAGTCGTGGTAGAGTTCGTTAAAAGGTTGGGCGCCATGTCGTCTCCGGTGTACTTAATAAACGTATGAAAATGTGTTTGCAACTTGGTGCAAAATTCCATATTTATTAATTTGTCCAACTATTGCGCAATATGGTGTAATATTGCGTAGTTGGCCGGTACGCTCTTATTGTGGCATTATCTTGAAGAGACAATGCCATCATGGTTTTATTAGAGGTGGAAATAAAACACATTCTTTCTAACAAGAAAAAAACTCAGCTTGTTGACGCTGACTATACTTGACTGACTTGAGATCCGAAAATGTCTCATATTTAAACATAAATTAACTTTTATATGAAACTTTTTCATTTCTCAACCAATTAAATTTAATTATAAGTTCCAGAAGGAAGGGCGATGCACATCGAGGTGCGTGATTGGTGGCACCTGATGACAATTGCAGGGGATACTAAAAAAAGTTATTTATAAAAATAGGAGGTAAAGCCTAAGCTTTACATTTTTTTAAATAAAACACCCTGTATTTTATTTTAAATTTAACATCAGCTTCTCTTTTTCTTTTTAAGAATACAAGTTGTTTTGTGTTATTAGTTGTAGCCATGGTTTTTAATGATTACCAAAATCCATAAAAAGATTTATAACAAAAGTTGATCACCGTGTATATAATAAGAAGAAATAATAATTAGTAATTCTAAATTATCAAGAATAAAGTAAAATTAAATAAATTTTGCACGTAATATGTACTATTTTATTTAAATCAAACGTTGAATTTAAATGATGCAATAAAAGTAAATTTGACAACTTGTTTATTTGACAAATTCAACTAACACAAATCATCGTAGGCTATATCTGAGCATAGGCAAACTTCTAAACAATCTAGTCTATTAGCTGTTCTTTTTTTGCGGTAAATTTTTTGATTAACTGACTGATTTTATTTTATAGGTTGTTCAGTTTTTTGCAATCGCTTCATACGCTACTTCGCTTTCAGGCATGATTTTTTTCTATTCTTCCTCTATTCAACGCAAGTAAAGTTTAGTTTGGTTTATACATGATATATTTTGACAGAAATTTAAAAATAATCACAGAGTATAAAATATAAAGTTAAATAAATGACAGGAAAGATTCCTGTTTTTACTTATGTTAAATAATTCTCAAAGTTTTAAAAAGTGTATTGAAAATGTGTGAAACATGAAGAAAAACAACATGTTTTCTATTATACTAAGTATTAACATAGTCCAAATCAAGACAGAAGATTACTTTCCTTTTTGACATATCTCTGATAATTCCAGATGTTAATTATATGTTAATTATTTATCGAAACTAAAACAAAATGACGGTATTAGATTTTTGTTTCGATACAGGGCAGCGACAACCGCTGATACGTATTTCGACCTCCTTAGGTCTCGTCAGAACGGTATAGTCACTGCTCTGAACCAAAACAAAAATCTAATACCGTCATTTTGTTTTATTACTTAGTTCGTTTGGAGTACCAGAAACTGAATTCACTACGAATTTTGACCAGGATGAACGGCATGCGGAATGCAATTTTAGATTCCCTTGCCGAGTAATTTATCTAGCAATTTATTCGCAAATTTTAGGAAACACAGTGGTAAAACTTGGTGAATTCGGTTTCGCTAGGTAGAAATCGTTTGATTTCTCTTTTTGTTTATCAAAATTACTTTTGAATTGTTTTAAATATACACAGTTCAATGGACTACCTAAGCCCTGACGTCACAATGGGCGGGGATTTTAAAAACCTTTCCAAACATTTCGAATTCGTGTGTATTTGTCCCATAAGAAGTTGCAAATATGGGGTTGTTTAATTGTTTGAAGAATAAATTAAGACTTTTGGTTGTGAACATTTATTCTGTGCAATTGGTATTATTTATTGTTCGTGAATTTGTTAGGTAAGAATATCAAAATATTAAGATATTTACTATGAATGTTCATAATTTAAGGTTATGTTATTCTTTGATTATGGTTGCATCTTCTTCTCGACTGATTACATGCCCTATACATATGAGACGTGCTTTCTTAATGAATTTCCCTACTTCGCGCTCCCTATAAATTATATACACTGAAAGTTGTACGCCTGCGTGACAATTCTCACTATTTTACTCCTTCATGCGTTCTTAGAATTTTTTTGTGCTAGGAGTTAAAGCAGTTCGTGATGCTTTTGTGTAGGTGACCATGTTTCTGCTGCGTATGTTAACTCTGGCCTTAGTGTTTTATATTATATACGATAAGTTTGGTTGTCAGTATAAAATAAAACATTTCTAAAAAACATTAGTCTCTTTACAAAGTCTCATACACTTTACAAAATCATTTCGTTTTATTGTCTATATATCATCTTCTCAAAACAGTGCCCGTACATCGATATGCGGTAAGGTATTTTCCTTATCAACACTACACTGGCATAAGTCTTTTCTCTTCTATTTTATCTTATAATAAACAGAATAGCATGAAATCTCATTCTGGAGTCTGACTGCTACCTGTGCCTGCTAGTGTTAGCTCTGTTAGCTGAACAAGCTGAAGGGTTTTAAAACAGCAGTATGGCCTGAAGTAATGTTATGAGGGGTAGCTCTTTTAGGTAGCAAACTCAGGTTTTACTCAGGTAAAAACATCAACACTCGATCCGGCAAGGAGCGGGAAGTGACTAATCAATCCTTAGCCACGCAACAGGTCTGTCTCAGATCAATACTCGTAAGACCGGTAAGAAGCTGCCACTAGATCAACACTCTGATAGAACTCCGGACGGTTGGCCTTCAGTCAACCTCCAAAGGCCCGGTAAAGTTCCCACCAGATCAGATTTATACCTTTGTCGGCCTTCCATCTCTTCTAGCGCGCAAAGATGAAAGTGGAACTCAGCAGTGGGAGTGCGTGTGTAGGGATTGTTGGTAGGACGGTGACAATAGCTAGTGATACACATCGTTACAATGTACGTCTACTTACTGAGTCGTATTCAGCTTTAAAATGCACAAATATGTGCTGGGTATCGACCTCGATGCAGCGCAGTTGGAGGAAATAGAAGTTGTTATTGTTAAATTTAGATTTTGAAAGTTTTCTATAGTTATTGTACTTGGGTTCATTATAATATTCATTGTGGACTTCTTTAAGATTGTTCCTAAGTTGTTGTCGTATATCATCTCAACTCTTTAAGATATCCCCGTCAAATATCTTCTTGAGATGAACGTCAATACGATTTTTTAATCATTTAATCTTCGAGTAAACCAGTCACATGCCATCAGTACTTGTGGAACCTTCAGATAAAGTTGATTTCACTGAATCAAACGTTTGATAACTGTGTAATTACTTTTTTACCTATTGTTTTTTGAAATCTTGAATATATTGCCTGTGTGAGTCCATTTCAAATAGGTAAAAGAAACAAGAATAAGACTTACTCAGAATCAATTTATTCTACCACTAATGACCGGTTTCGCATACTATAATTTGACTGAAAATGCATAAGCAATCTAAGTTGACCTGAAGATGCATAGCAAATTATAGTATTCGAAACCGGTCGTTGGTGGTAGAATAAATTGATTGTGATAAAGTTTTATTCTTATTTCTTTTAACTGTTTATTGGTTTTTGATTCATGCAGCGGGTAGAAGAGCAAAGCAAGTGGTCTAGCCAGTTAATTAGATTTTACAACACGTTGTGGTTTTATAAACTACTATCGACATCTTTTGCTCAAAGGTTTTCCAAGGACGGGCCTGCGTAGCGCAAGCGGTAGGATGTTTGCCTCGCAAGCCGGTGGTCCGGAGTTCGAATCCTACCGCCGGCAAGAACATCTAGACATTTTAAAAATGTCTATAGGCCCCAGGTCGACTCAGCCTGAATAAAAATGAGTACCTTGGGTAAAACCAGGGTAATAATAGACGGTTGAAGCGTAGCACTGGCCATGTTACCTTCCTTGTATACCGTAGGCCCTAGATATAGCAGACTACCATGCTATACTCCCAAAGCCGCGACAGCGGTATAAAACGGGAGACTATTATATATTAATTTTTGATCAGGTTTAGAGTACTATTACAGCGTGCCTATCTCTCTTCGAGGTTGTTCAAAAGTTCCTGATTGTTGAGCTTGTAAATTTATCTCTACAAAGATTGTGAATGTCAATATAACTTTAGATCTTCGCCGTTTTAAGCGATAGTTAACTGGCAAAGCCCTATACGTGGTCCACCAGATATCAGGAACTATTCAGGCTGTACTTACGTCACAGATTAGCAATCACGAACGAGCATAAAGATACTTTCCCCATGTCATGCTCTCAGTACTCTCGGAAGGTATGTGAATACCTAAGAAAGATTTATTAGAAAGAAAGAACTATTGATAATTTAATTTTTTATCCTTTTTCAATTACATTTTTAGTTAATTTAGTTCGTTTGGAGTACCAGAAACTGAATTCACTACGAATTTTGACCAGGATGAACGGCATGCGGAATGCAATTTTAGATTCCCTTGCCGAGTAATTTATCTAGCAATTTATTCGCAAATTTTAGGAAACACAGTGGTAAAACTTGGTGAATTCGGTTTCGCTAGGTAGAAATCGTTTGATTTCTCTTTTTGTTTATCAAAATTACTTTTGAATTGTTTTAAATATACACAGTTCAATGGACTACCTAAGCCCTGACGTCACAATGGGCGGGGATTTTAAAAACCTTTCCAAACATTTCGAATTCGTGTGTATTTGTCCCATAAGAAGTTGCAAATATGGGGTTGTTTAATTGTTTGAAGAATAAATTAAGACTTTTGGTTGTGAACATTTATTCTGTGCAATTGGTATTATTTATTGTTCGTGAATTTGTTAGGTAAGAATATCAAAATATTAAGATATTTACTATGAATGTTCATAATTTAAGGTTATGTTATTCTTTGATTATGGTTGCATCTTCTTCTCGACTGATTACATGCCCTATACATATGAGACGTGCTTTCTTAATGAATTTCCCTACTTCGCGCTCCCTATAAATTATATACACTGAAAGTTGTACGCCTGCGTGACAATTCTCACTATTTTACTCCTTCATGCGTTCTTAGAATTTTTTTGTGCTAGGAGTTAAAGCAGTTCGTGATGCTTTTGTGTAGGTGACCATGTTTCTGCTGCGTATGTTAACTCTGGCCTTAGTGTTTTATATTATATACGATAAGTTTGGTTGTCAGTATAAAATAAAACATTTCTAAAAAACATTAGTCTCTTTACAAAGTCTCATACACTTTACAAAATCATTTCGTTTTATTGTCTATATATCATCTTCTCAAAACAGTGCCCGTACATCGATATGCGGTAAGGTATTTTCCTTATCAACACTACACTGGCATAAGTCTTTTCTCTTCTATTTTATCTTATAATAAACAGAATAGCATGAAATCTCATTCTGGAGTCTGACTGCTACCTGTGCCTGCTAGTGTTAGCTCTGTTAGCTGAACAAGCTGAAGGGTTTTAAAACAGCAGTATGGCCTGAAGTAATGTTATGAGGGGTAGCTCTTTTAGGTAGCAAACTCAGGTTTTACTCAGGTAAAAACATCAACACTCGATCCGGCAAGGAGCGGGAAGTGACTAATCAATCCTTAGCCACGCAACAGGTCTGTCTCAGATCAATACTCGTAAGACCGGTAAGAAGCTGCCACTAGATCAACACTCTGATAGAACTCCGGACGGTTGGCCTTCAGTCAACCTCCAAAGGCCCGGTAAAGTTCCCACCAGATCAGATTTATACCTTTGTCGGCCTTCCATCTCTTCTAGCGCGCAAAGATGAAAGTGGAACTCAGCAGTGGGAGTGCGTGTGTAGGGATTGTTGGTAGGACGGTGACAATAGCTAGTGATACACATCGTTACAATGTACGTCTACTTACTGAGTCGTATTCAGCTTTAAAATGCACAAATATGTGCTGGGTATCGACCTCGATGCAGCGCAGTTGGAGGAAATAGAAGTTGTTATTGTTAAATTTAGATTTTGAAAGTTTTCTATAGTTATTGTACTTGGGTTCATTATAATATTCATTGTGGACTTCTTTAAGATTGTTCCTAAGTTGTTGTCGTATATCATCTCAACTCTTTAAGATATCCCCGTCAAATATCTTCTTGAGATGAACGTCAATACGATTTTTTAATCATTTAATCTTCGAGTAAACCAGTCACATGCCATCAGTACTTGTGGAACCTTCAGATAAAGTTGATTTCACTGAATCAAACGTTTGATAACTGTGTAATTACTTTTTTACCTATTGTTTTTTGAAATCTTGAATATATTGCCTGTGTGAGTCCATTTCAAATAGGTAAAAGAAACAAGAATAAGACTTACTCAGAATCAATTTATTCTACCACTAATGACCGGTTTCGCATACTATAATTTGACTGAAAATGCATAAGCAATCTAAGTTGACCTGAAGATGCATAGCAAATTATAGTATTCGAAACCGGTCGTTGGTGGTAGAATAAATTGATTGTGATAAAGTTTTATTCTTATTTCTTTTAACTGTTTATTGGTTTTTGATTCATGCAGCGGGTAGAAGAGCAAAGCAAGTGGTCTAGCCAGTTAATTAGATTTTACAACACGTTGTGGTTTTATAAACTACTATCGACATCTTTTGCTCAAAGGTTTTCCAAGGACGGGCCTGCGTAGCGCAAGCGGTAGGATGTTTGCCTCGCAAGCCGGTGGTCCGGAGTTCGAATCCTACCGCCGGCAAGAACATCTAGACATTTTAAAAATGTCTATAGGCCCCAGGTCGACTCAGCCTGAATAAAAATGAGTACCTTGGGTAAAACCAGGGTAATAATAGACGGTTGAAGCGTAGCACTGGCCATGTTACCTTCCTTGTATACCGTAGGCCCTAGATATAGCAGACTACCATGCTATACTCCCAAAGCCGCGACAGCGGTATAAAACGGGAGACTATTATATATTAATTTTTGATCAGGTTTAGAGTACTATTACAGCGTGCCTATCTCTCTTCGAGGTTGTTCAAAAGTTCCTGATTGTTGAGCTTGTAAATTTATCTCTACAAAGATTGTGAATGTCAATATAACTTTAGATCTTCGCCGTTTTAAGCGATAGTTAACTGGCAAAGCCCTATACGTGGTCCACCAGATATCAGGAACTATTCAGGCTGTACTTACGTCACAGATTAGCAATCACGAACGAGCATAAAGATACTTTCCCCATGTCATGCTCTCAGTACTCTCGGAAGGTATGTGAATACCTAAGAAAGATTTATTAGAAAGAAAGAACTATTGATAATTTAATTTTTTATCCTTTTTCAATTACATTTTTAGTTAATTTATCGCTACATACTGGCCCGGAAAAATAAAACTGAGCAAAAAGTAGTAATAACATTAACACTGTAAATATCAAAGGATTCCAATATTTAGATCCCATTTAATAATTTGGCTTAGTTTTTAAGCGAGCCTTAACAAAAATACACTACTATATAGCTTAAAAAGGTGACTTTTCAAAGGAAAATGAGGTTGCATTAAAAACATTGTTGGGGAAGACAATAAATTGAAATTTTAATTATAAAAACTTTAAAATATACAATTTTTGTTAATTGAATTCTATAAATTGTTATAGTTATCCTAAGCTTCACATTAATTGAATATTCTAATTTGATTATTTTTAATAATTCTGTCAAAACTATTATTCGTCTATAAACTCACTACATCCACCACATACAGTGTCTAGGTATCACATTTGTGACATGTTTTTGTTTGTTTTTTATCTTATTTTAATATTTAGTTAGGCCTGGGCTTGTTAGGCCAGTTGTTATGTTGCCTTTCATTTTTTTGTGGTAATGTTCGTTTTGCCTTTCAGCCAGATACTGTACGATGACAAAGACAGTGGGTCGCATGGTCAACATGATGCTGCCAGGTAAGTTGTCCTTTTAAATCACATCTGAATGCTTTATAGCACTAAAGAATATTAAGAATTGGCTTGAAAATTTAGTGTTGGATACAATTCCCAAAATTTTAGGTTCGTTTCAAAACGTACCATTTCCTTTGAAACTAGTAACTTTGATGCGAGTCTAAGATATTCTCAAATACTTATCTCAAAAGAGCAGAATCTGATTGAATTAATGCGCAAAAATGTTTAAAACATTTATTTACAAAAAGCTTATATATTATCTGCTTCAAGATGATAGATACACTTCTACCAATATTATTTTCAGTGCTGCAAGAAAAAGCTTATATATTATCTGCTTCAAGATGATAGATACACTTCTCCCAATATTATTTTCAGTGCTGCAAGAATATTTAGAACTATTTATGAATTGTTTGTTCCTGCAGAGATTTATCTATTGCTAAAACTTGAGCATAATGAACATTTTGTTGTTTATGCAGCACATCTTGTTTCTCAAACATTTTAAAAGCTATTGATTTACCCCTGCTGCAAAATGTTGATGCTATATAAAAGTACTGTTCATCAAGCCATTCTACTGAACCTAATACCTATTATACTATTATACTTCTAAAGTTTGTTAATATATTTGCAGCTATCCCGACGATGTCCCCATTATACCTTTGGAGTTTCTGTCAGACTCTCCACTGACGGCAGCTGATTTATGTTCAGATTTTACCTTGGGATTACACGAAGCGGAACCGGATTCGTGGTCGCCGTACGTCGGTAAAGATATATCGAGGAAATTAAAAGAGAAAGAAGTTAAACGACAAGAGCATATTTATGAATTTATTTTAACTGAAAAGCATCATTGTATGACACTTTTAGTTATGCAGAAGGTAAGCAAGTTATAATTAGTTCGCTTGATCACTATGATTACTATACAGAGTGACACAAACGGTAAATACCTACGTATGTGTATTAGAATTCATTAATTTTTACATAGCGACTTTTCTTACCGTAAACAACAAGTGATAATCAGATTTATCTGTTAAGTTTTTGTGGTGGTTGCGTGAATTTTTGGTGATAAAGAAGCATTCGGTTTTCGTAAATTTACGGTGTCAGTTAAATTTTAAATTTCGTGTAGCTGATTTTGATTGATTTAAAGTCTGTTGATAAGAGAAGTTTCTAGGCGACCCAAAAGATCCTTACGCAGAATACTGCAGTATGAACGAGCGTGGACTCAGGAGGACCGAGGATACCGAATGAGTGATTCTGGACGTTACAGAGGGACCACAGAGCGAAAATGTCTCCTCTTAAGACTTTTGGCTCTAAGAGACAGATTCAGTAGTATTCGAGCCATCGCAAGTCAGTGGTTTGAAGAACATGGAAATATGGACGATATGCGTACAGTATATATAAGGTTCTTGAACTTCTAAGTGGAGCATAGAGCTTAAGTGAAAACGCGCCATCGGGTTCTATTTTGCGCTAAGGCCTTCACCTCATTCCAAGACTTTCCTTGGCCTCTTATCTCGTCCATGATGGATCTTCTCCAAGTTTGTACTGGGCGACCTCTTTTTCTTTTCCCTTGGGGATTTCACTCTAGGGCAGTCTTTGCGATACTGGAACTATTTTTTCGGAGTGTGTGACCGATCCAACCCCACTTTCTGGACTTAATTTCATTTTGTACACTCTTTTGTTCGGTCAGGTGTAGCAGATCTTCGTTTCTGATGGTCTTAGGCCAAAATATACGAACAATTCTTCGTAGACATTTGTTAACAAATACCTGCAGTTTGTCTGTGAGGGTGTTTGTCACTTTCCAGGTTTCACATCCGTAGAGTAGAACAGACATGACATTTGATCGGAATATTCGGATCTTTGTCCTTGTAGTATACTCGTCAGATCTCCAAACAGGGTTTAGCGTGCTGAAAGCTTGTTGGGCTTTTCGTATCCTCATACGAATATCGTCTTCTGTACCTCCGTTTTCTGTTATGACACTTCCAAGATACGTAAAGTTTTCCACATTTTCAATCTGCATATTGTCGATAGTAAATAGCGTGTTGTTCCTTGCATTTATTCTAATGGACTTGGTTTTACTAATATTGATTTTCAAACCTATTTTATTGGCTTCAGTGGAAAGTGTTTCCAATTGGTAAGCCAGATCTTGGAACCTTTGACCTAATAGGCAGATATGCGTACAGTATATGGCCGAATATGACAGGTTGTTCTGTTTCGGCCACATTTCTCAATCGCCCACATTGGGTGCTACCTCTCACAAATATTCTATGGGACAAGGAATGGAATTATTTGGTCTTTAGTGATGAATCCCGCTTCTGTTTGCGAATGCAGTATGGTCGGGCGAGAGTGAGAAGGCGATTGGTGAAAGACGTGACCCACAGTTTGATAGAGAGCGGCACGTTCACCACACCATATGAGTTATGTTATAGGGTAGCTATTGCTTATGGTAGCAGATCACCACTAATTTTCATCAGAGGCAATGTGACAGCTCGACGCTATATTAAGGAAGTAGTGGAGCCTTATTCCTGCATGACATTGGCAGATCGCATGTTACATGAGAATCATTAGCCTTCATTAATCAACATCACATCAACCATTTATCTTGGCCACCACGATCGCCTGATCTGTCTCCAATTGAACATGTCTGGGACATGATAGGTCGCAGGCTCTTGAAATTGCAGTACCATACACAGACTTTAGCAGCTCTTACTCACGAATTTACAGTAGCCTGGAATAAGGTACCTCAACAGGATATCGACCACCCTATCAGAACGATGCCCACGCGTGTCAATGAGTGTGTACGAAATCGTAGATCCTCAACACTTTATTGAAGCAGCTTCTACAGTGGCGAATCAAACTGAAAATTTAGTGATTTTACCAGTAGCAGACACTGAACATGTAAACGAAAAATTATTAAAATCGGATAAATATATGTAAATGTTAACCTTTTTTGTCACTCAGTATAATTTAGAAGCTAGAAAATATTGTCCCATTATTTGCTTATAAATATACACTTGTCCCGAGAAATCGATGATTACGGTAATATTTAGTCTTTATAAGAACATTTTAAAATAGTAAGGTCAAGGCGCCAAAATGGATTTAAAAAAAATCAGTTGTAAACAGCGCAGACGCGCTGTCAGTTACAAAATTCAATTTTCTCTGTGGGTGAATCAATCACCGTTCTTCGTCATATTGCCGGCTTTCTTTGATGTATTCTTTTGTATAATTAAGATGGACTGCCCATGCCAAGAGACAAGATCAGGGTGTCGTAAAGCTGGTCAGAGACCAGTCATCAGGGGCCAAAGCAGTGCAGTGTATTGGAGTGGAGAGATAATATTGCAACAGAATTCATTTATTCATTAAGCTTTACAATCCCTAGGGATTATAGCTAACGCCATGGCGTTTAAAATCCTATTCTTGGGTGAGGTGAATTATTCCTCTATATCATTTAGATCTTGCTATGCATCTTTGCTGCTGTCGTGATTTTATTCCATTCCTTCCTGTCTTTGCACTGAACTTTCCAGTCTTTAACATTCATTGTTCTTATATCATCTTCTACATCATCCAGCCATCTTCTTCTAGGCCTTCCTCTACACCTGGTCCATAGTGGTGTCCATTTAGTTACCCTTCTCAGCATATATGAGTGTGGGTGTCTCTGTATATGTCCTATCCATTCTAAGCGAAGAGATTTTATGTATCTGACTATTCTTCTTTCTCCCTCTCTTGTTACATTGTGGTCTAGGATCGTTCTCATTATTTTTATTTCAAATTTCAGTAGGCTATCTTCCTCTTTCTTGTTAATCGTCGCTGTTTCCATCCCATATGTAACAACAGGTCTTATTAAGGTCTTATGTAGGTTCATCTTTCTTCTCTTAGAGCAGCAGAATTACGCGCTCTAAATATTGAACAAGTAGAGGAACTAATGATGGACCGCTGCAAGTGGAGGCAGATTGTTAAGTCTGCAAAGACCCACGCCTGGTTGTAGTGCTAGAGAGAAGAAGTTGGGGCATGAAATAGTTGATTTGTTGGATAATTAGACTCTGTTGCTTCTCAAGTGCTAGGTATTTCAAATCCCGTGTATATAGTTTTTATTTATTTTTTGACAAGGAGTAACACTGCAGTCTATGAGGTGTATTACTTCGTTTTATGTTGTTACTATCCTAATTTGTTTTTTTTTAATTACTTTTTAGAGTAGCTATTATTATTCTATTTATTTAGTCCTTGGAAGCCTTTTTACATTGAATTTACATTGACACATTTTTTTATTTACGAAAAGTGTAAAGCATATTTAAGTCATCATGTACTTGAATAAGTTTTATTAATATATAATATTGTCAATGATTTGTTTTTTTTTTAGATTTTTGTAGAAGGATTACATAAGTACTTCCAATTAGGGCCGAATTTGGAGAGGATGTTTCCAAGACTTATCGACCTGACTGAATTACATTTAGGATTCTTAGCGAGACTTAGACAAAGACAGAGAGAATCTCCTGTCGTATCTTCCATTGCAGATATTCTTTTAGAAACGTTTTCCAGTAATCACGCTGCAAGATTAAAATCGGCATACGGTGAGTTCATCCAATTGTTATGTATAATGTTTTTACCACCATTTAATCCTGAAACCTGAAATACCTTTTCGGAATTTTGGTTCCATTTCCACCATTTTATACATATTGTAACAATATATTATTTGCTTATAGGGGGTTGAAAGGGGGGACTGAACAATTACGGAGATAGGGGAACTCGTGTTTTCGTTGGAGAGCTAGGTCGTGAATAAGAAATCAAAAAAATACTTACAGAGATGTCCTGGGCAACACTACACAAGAAGATTCCTAAACTATTTAAAATGGACGCTGTTTAAAAAATCCCCTTGTTGTTTAGAAGGAAAAGTTTTTCCCTCCTAAAAAATTTCAAGGATGAATATCTTTTTAAAAGAAATGTTGGCGATCATCATGGCAATCTTTATCTTATCTGCAGCAGCGCGGAAAAGCTGCACAGATGTTGTATTGAACCAGATTCTGAGGTTCTTTAACCAAGATGTTCTTGTTCTTCCTAAACCTCGTTTTCCAAATATTTTTTCTTGAAGGAGAGCATATCTGGATTTATTTCGCATAATATGTCCGAAGAACTGTAACTTTCGAGATTTGATGGTGGTCAGTACCTCTCGGTTCTTATTCATTCTTCTGAAGACCTCTTCATTTGTGACTCGGTCAGTCCACGGGATCTTAAGCATTCTACGATATAGCCACATCTCAAATGCTTCCAGTTTTCTGCACATATCTTCGTTCAAGGTCCACGATTCAACACCATAAAAAAGGACAGAGAAGACGTAGGCTCGCAGCATTCTTACTTTTGTATAAAGAGAGAGGTTGTGACTCTCGAAGAAGGCCCTGATCCGATTGAAGGTGGATCTAGCTTTTCCAATGCGTGCTCTAATCTCCTGGTTGTTGGTCCATTCTTCATTTATTATAGTGCCGAGGTAGTTGTCACTCTTTCTACAGGGGATTGGTTGACGTAGAGTTGACCTTCTGTTATTCTTTTCTTGCTATTGTCATAAGCTTTGTCTTCTTAACGTTTATATTGAGTCCATATTATTGACTGTAATACGTGATTTTGTTCATAAGACCTTGTGGGTCTTCTAAGTTGTCCGCAAATACTATGGTGTCATCTGCATATCTGATGTTGTTTAGCCTGTAACCATTTAGTAGAATACCTTTTTCAGTTTCGTGCAAAGCTTCGATAAATATTCTTTTAGAGTACAGATTGAAGATTAGAGGGGACAAAATACAGCCTTGCTTCACTCCACGCATGATTTTCACATAATCAGTGTGTTTACCTTCAACTTTAAGATTTGCTGTCTGATTCCAGTAAAGATTTATAATTATTTTCAGATCTTGGTTGTTAATTTCTGTTTTTTTAGTATTTGCATCATCTTGGCGTGCTGTACTCGATCAAACGCTTTCTCGTAATCAACGAGACATGCGTATACGTCGCAGTTGACATCTCTGCATCTCTGGAATAAGACTTGTACTGAGAACAAAGCCTCTCTAGTACCAACAGCATTTGTGAACCCGTGTAGCTTCCCCTTTTTTATTTCATATAGCTGCGCTTTCTCATCATTTCATCTCCATTTCTTACCGTGTACTGTTAACTTTTTGTATCCTATTCTTGCCATTTTTCCTTCTCTTTCTTTTTTCGCCACTTTGTTTATTTGTTTCTGTATTTCTCTTTCTTTCATTGTTAGGTCATTTAATGTTTATAATGTTAAGGTTTATATAAATACGGTCATTGTGGTTTTTTAACTTGCTCTTGTACTTGAATATCTCTATTTTTGATATCATTGTTCCTGTTTCTATAACGAAGAGAGTCTCCTCAATATTTGTGACATTCCTTAATTTCACGATTTTTTTCATTTTTCTGTGGTGTTCTCTTTTGGCTTTTTGCTTCTTCCAAAGCTGTAATCTTGTTCTCGTCTCTTTCGTTTATTCTCTTAGTCGGTTTCTACCTCGCTTTCCGTTTCGTTTTTATATGTATTTATTTTATTTTAATTACCTATTTCTTTACTTACTTAACACCATTACTTGATTTTTATTGGGAATTACAACAAGAAGCTGCTCAATATAAATTCAGTTGAGAACTTAAATTTAGATTTAATTTCAAATGTGTTCGTTTTGTCCTGACGAAAAATTTATATATTTTTTGATGACCTAATCACTTTTTACTTTGTAATTAGCACTGTGGAAAGAAGTCAAAGGCTAGTCGACCTATCGGACTTTGTCTCCTTATCAGTGATAAAAAGTTTATTTGAGAATGCTTTGGTCCCACTGTTAGTAATTTTAAAGATGTTGTTAATAACTAAGTTAGAATAATAATGCAACGATCTTACTCTTCCAGGTTGCTCGTTTCTTTCACTATTTACTTAAACTCACTTTATTTACACGCTATATTAAGTTGGCGATTTATCTGCTGGTAATTCCCCAGTATTTCGGAGTTTATTACGGAGCAGATTTAAATAGACCTCGCTCTCTTTCTGACAGAATCGTTTATGGAACAAGCAATATATTTTTTAATTAAAGAAACTTTGCTCGCTTATTATAAAGTGAAATTTTTCAGTATATAGTCTAAATAATTCATATTTTACTTTTAGGTGAATTCTGTAGCAGACACAGAGACGCTGTGGAAATATACAAGTATTACCTACAAAATGATCAAAGGTTCGGCGAATTCGTAAGGCACTGTCAAACGAATCCTCTTCTCAAAAAGAAGGGAATCCCAGAGTGTATTTTATTCGTGACGCAACGTCTTACGAAGTACCCACTTCTGATCGAGCCCCTGATAAAAACTAGCAAAGATAACAAACCTGAACAAGAAGCGCTGCAAAAAGCATTGGCATTAGTGAAAGAAATTTTGGTAGAAGTCGATGCTCAAGTGGCTGAGAAAGAGAAAGAAGATCGCAAATTGGAAATCTATAATAGGATCGACGCCAAATCTAACACCGTGTACCGAGGGCAGAAGTTTAGAAAATCGGATATACTACAAGGCAATCGTTCTCTTAAATTCGAAGGGGTGGCGATGTTAATGCAAGGCAGAGGAAAGATGCAAGTTGTTTTAGTTATAGTTTTATCTGACGTTCTGTTTTTCTTGATAGAAAATTCGCATAAATATACGTTTTTCACTCCAGTAAGTAAAGTGAGTATTTCTATGATCTTTCTCTTCTACTATGGAAAACAGTTAAATTATTTTGTTTATAATTATTGAAATGTTTTGAAGTTTTCATGTAGGAATGTTTTTAGATATTTTTAATTGCTTTGTGCAATAACTATTTGATAGTATTGTCATTTTGTATGTATAAGTACATAATAATATTCAAGTTATCTATGATTATCAAGTTATTTATGGAAACATGTTTGAAAAATTATTTTGGTGTATAATTGGAAGTAAATAACAACATTTCAAACACAAAGACTCTAGTTAGACACCAAGATATTATGGTCTAAGAACTGTGTTTTATTACCAGGAAAGTATTACAGTATAGACTCATTAGACCGTCATGTTAGTTTTACATCTTTAAAGAGAAGAACGAAAATCTGCATACAAACATCTGTGACTCACCCAGGTACTGTTAAGTTCCTAATACCCTAACGAAATTGTGCCCGAGGGGGTTAGACCTTTGACACTTCGTTCCCTCACTACTCTGAGACCAAACCTCTCGTCTGTCACTCCAGATATCAGGATGGAAGGGCCAGTTAAGGCAAACATCTCCCCCTGATACCCCGCATCACCCGATTCCCATTCTTTCTGAAACACATTCGTTGGAAAAACCACACCCACACGAACCATCAAAGACTTTAATTCCCCTGCTTTAGCAAGGCTGCCATCTCTCTCGCGTCGCCTCTCATTCTCTCATATTTCGGCCTGCGACAGTTTGAACCCCTCCGAGGTGCTACTTTTTTGTTTCAGAATTCTGTTGTGAGTTCCCTCTCCTCTCGTTCACCACCACTCAACACCCAACATTTTCTCCACCATTTCTCTCACGTAGTTTTACCCTACTGACAACTCGTCGTTGTGATATACTCCTGCTGCAGTACGACAGGAACCGTTGGATCTTGGAAATCGGAGAATCGAAACCATATGACTTTACTGGTCGCTTATAGTTCGCTACATTATCACACGATTATTGTCGAACTTATTTCCATTGAGATTATCGGTTTAAGGCGGAATCGATCATTGCCAGTAGACTAGATCTTTTCACAGGCGCACATGGGTATTATAATCTTTTCGATAGTGGAACTTGAAATTGTCTGTACACGACTTTCACACCTGGCAGAGAGCGGTACCTAGTAGAGCAGTCTCAACGCTTATTTCACAAATTTTCGGCTAGGTAGCCATTCGTGCACTGAATATCTGCAAACAGTATAATTTGGCATCCGCCACAAAGCAGAAAGCTAGTTATAAACTGGGGATACATACGCCTGTAAAATGGGAGAGTAACTTGCATATCAGTTGCTGGCATAAGCCAGTAACTGGGATGTACAAAACACATTTGCAAGTAATTGGCATGCCAGCAGTTTGATTGCGTATACTGGCAAGGAAAAAAGCAGGGGTGAATATTACATATACCAGGAATTAGACTGGTTTCCATGTGAATAGTATTAAAAATCATTTTTAAAGTTTTTGAATTTCTTAAAACAAAATGGAAAGTATTCGGAGTGTATTAAACAACACGTATTACTCAGGGCCACGGATATTGTTAGAAATTTAATAATGAAACCCGAACGGAACTCAAAAAAAAATTTGACTGAGAGATTGGATTAGTAGATGAGAAAGTTAAAGAGCAAGTGCTTGTTTGCTTAGAGAGGTGAGAATTAAAGATGTAGAAGGTTGTAGAAACCATTTAAGAATGCTTCCTGCAAAATTTGATGAACTGTTTTGAAACATTGAGAACAAAATACAAAAAAAATATATTCATATGCGAGATGCGATCCCAGCCAGAACTAAATTGTAATAGTATATACATACTATATATACATTATTTATTGATTTGGAGGAATTCCATACAGAGAGGTACTCTTATTCTCTGCATATACTAATAAACTGTATAATCTTTTCATCCCCTCAACGAGACATGATAAGAAATCACTTGATTATTTTGTAAACTTTTTTAATAGAAAGATAAAAAATATACTCGTATAAAAAAACTTGTAAAAACAAACCACAACAGAGAGATTTAACCACTTTCAACATATCATGGCACAGCTGCTCTCATACTAGTAGCTGTCACGTGCGTTCACACATGCCTGTGTCACTCTCAACGCATGCGCATTACATCAAACAGCACGCTACTGGCACGAAAATTCACACTTGCCAGTTTGGGTACAGTAGCGGCTATTGCTAGTTACTGGTATGCCATTGTGCTAGTAACAGGCATGTGTATCCCTGGCTATATAGTCTCCAAACAAATATATAGAAGAATTGCCATATGTATTGGAGATGTCCTCTACTACAGAACTGTACTTGATATATAAATCTACACAACTTTCGGTTTTTATTTCTCTTTAATTTTGCTAACCTCAAAATTACTTATTTGATAATTTCAACCATAAACTGAGCGCTGAAATATAGACCCGTTCCCACTCGACTTGTTACATCAAACATGTAATTTATATTTAAGTGGCTACCTCACTTGTCTATGATTTCAACAATCACAAAACAATTTATGCCCTTCATTAATTTGATGCATGGTAAACAGTGTTCTTATAAACTCAATATTTTTAAATATAATACGGTACAAATAATTAATATTTACTTATAAAAATATTTACCTCTTGATAATATGTAACTGTAACGGTAGCGAGTAGCACTCCTCTACGATCACGGTAGAGAGAACAGGCTGCTACAGGGAGTGGCATCCCTGTCCCACGCTTTGTCCTATATCCAAGTCTTCGGGAGAGGTCAAATGCCCAACCTATCTTTCCCGTCATTTTCCGATCCTTCTGATATCCCGCTACCAACCCACACAGGCCAGCATGGTAGTGAAATGACTAATCTTCCCCATAAATGACATGATACAAACTAGAAAAAGACCCTTAGTCTCCGACGGCCCAAAGGTCCCTGGTGACGGTAGCACCAGATAAGACCAAGGGCAGAGGGTGCAAAGAATCACCGAGACAGACACGGCTACCATGGACAAAGAATAAATAACAATCAGAATTCCCACTCTCAGATGCCGCCTTTGAAGTTTGTCAGTTTCTCAGAAGTGTTTGTACATTTGAAATATTTTTAATCTATTCTTCAACTAAAAGTACTAATAAAATAGTGCATATTATGTCTACAGTTGCCGTAAATAAATTAAACCGGGTTAATTTGTCTATGCATACCAGATAAAATGTCACTGAACAGCACTGGTTCCATTTAAAACATGGCTGATTCCGTCTGCGCGAACGAGATGCGCGTACTTATTTTTTCAAGCAGAGTGGGCATTCTGATTGTTTATTATTCTGTGCCATGGACAACGAACATTGCCACTTATAGCATAAGAACGCTTGCAACTCAAGAGAAGCTCATTAAATTGCAGGAAGAACTTAACTGCATAAAATGGAATGTATTGGGACTTTCTGAAATACGAAGAAAAGGAGAAAACTAATTAGTTTTAAACTCAGGGCATCCGCTGCATTTCATTGGAAAAAACGATAAGGCTGTTGGTGGCGTAGGCTTTCTCGTGCACAAGAAACACCTAGATAAAATTATAAAAATAAAGAGTGTAACCTCAAGAGTTGTGTACCTCATATTAAAACCTTGTGGTCTGCCAGAAAATTAAGATTGAAAGCCATAGCGTCGACCTAGTAATAGCTTACAAATATCTAGGGCATAAGATCCGCTTAGGCCGAGATAATCAGACAACTGAAATACAAAGAAGGATAGGTCTCACATGGGCTGACTTTGGTAGATGGAACAACAGTTTCAAGTCTAATATTCCAGTTAAGAGTTACACAACACTCTATGGAAAGATCAATGTACCATGAGAGATCAAGTATCAAACCTAGAAATAAGAAGAAAAACAAGACTGACGGATGAATTTGAAAAAAATACCCATGGCTAAATGGGCTTGGGCCGGACATGTTGCCAGACTGACGGATGATAGATGTACCAGAAAGATTCTTGAATGGCGACCAAGACAAGAGGCATAACGAAACAGAGGACGACCACAACTAGATGGAGGGATGATATAAAGCGAATTACCACAAATTGGATGCAAGAAGCTCAAGATAGAACTCGGTGGAAAATTTTACGGGAGTGGACAAATATAGGCTAGTTGATGAATATGTAACTGACAGTTTTATTTGAGGAAAATTTTTATATCATATAGATATTTATAATCTGCTATATGAAATGTTATGAACAAATTATACAAAAAATAATTTGACTGTATCATTTTCCGATTTCAACAAAACAAAACCGTCTTAACCTACTCCCTATTAAAAAAATGTATTGTTTTATTGTTTTAGACAGGGGTAGTGTCGTTGCAAAAGTTATTGGTTAGAGAAATAGCTGGTCAAGATTCGAGAGGAATCTACTTGATTTCGTCAGATCCTGCCGATCCCGAAATGTTCGAGCTGAAAGTTCATAAACCCAAAGACAAACAAGTATGGATAAACGCAATAAGGTAATAGCTATATCTATGGGAATAAACTACCAATTTAATTGAAAATACCTTATATTTGATGTTTCGGGTTCCATCTCGGAAATTGTTGTTCCCAAATTTAAATAAAATTCTAGTAAAAAAGCTGTTTGAATAATTTCAATTAATTCTTATGTAATTTGATGTGCTAGAAATGAAAATGTCTAGGACATCAGAATTTGTCACTAAAGTGGGTTCGCTATATTTACGCGGGTTTCGGATTAAAAATTTTATTGTAAGTACCCAGTTTTAATTACCTGCTCTTTGGGGAAATATCAACTGGTCAAATGAAATGAAAAATAATCCATAACTTTTTTTAATTAAATAATAATGGAAAATCTTTTATATAATTGACAGTATAATAAGGAGAATTACCTCATTAATGGAGTCTAATGTGGCTAATATAAACCTAATAATAATTTTATATTACACTTCACACAGAAAATATGGTCTATGTATATTTGTTCCATGGAGAGAATTTCTAATGAAAAATAAAAAAAATTAACTTGCCAACAAAAATGAAAATCAGTCATTATCATCAAAAATATCATAATCGTCATCATCATCACTGTCATCACCATTAATTGTTATTATGATTGGACTTATTTCGTTTATTTTATTTTCACTAGTCCACCAATCTTCTATTAGTTTCTCGCACTTGAATATACAGTTGCACCACACTTTTGGAGTTACAATTGAAAGTGCCTTTCGCCAAGTTTCCCGAACTGCGTCGTCGCTATAACCGTTAGGCCCAATATGGTTGTCATAATATTGTTTTGCTATTTCCCATATATATTCGATGGGATTAAACTGACAATGATACGGTGGCAGACGTAAAACTTGATGACCGTAACTTTCAATAATCTGATCCACAACAAAGGTTTTTGGTTTTGCGTGGATATTTGCCAAGCGTAATAATTCTGATTTTAAAATATGTTGTGTAAATGGTATATGTTCCTTTGTCAACCATTTTTAAATTTTATTAACAGTCCAAGAATTCGTTGGACTTTTGTTTAATACTTCAGAATGGTAAGGTGCATTGTCTAAAATAATTACGCTGGGCTCACTTAAACCTGGGAGAAGTTTTTCATGTAACCATTTTACAAACATTTCTATGTTCATATTATCGTGATAGTCACTTGATTTTGATTTAGATGAAAATATTAAATCAGCACCTTCTATAAAACCCGATTTCCCTCCTGCATGTAAAATTATGTGTCGCTTCCCTTCTCCATCAGTATGTTTGATAGACTTTACGTTATCATCTTGCCATATTCTCTTGGTTGCACCCCTAGAAAATATTCATGTTTCGTCTAAATATATAAAATTTGCCCTTTCTTTTTTTAATTTAGAATATTTTCTTAGAAAGTTAATTCTTTTATGCACAACAGAACTTCTTTCACAAAGGGCTTTTCTGTTATCCTCCTTTTGAAATTTGAAACCCAAATTATGTATCACTTGCCATAGACTTGTTCTGCCAATTTCGTCAAATTTTCTATCTTTTAATTCCGAGAGAATTGTATTTAAAGTCACATGTTCCTTGTTGGCTCGCATTCGATAAATGGTATCACGAATTTCAAATTTTTTTCCATCTGGAATATCTTTCGTTTTCAATGATAGGCGAGTTTTTCGGTGATCTTCTTTCGGCCGTTCATTATTGCGATTTTGTAATACTCCTCTTAGTTTGGTTTCACTAATTCCTAGAGCATCACATACGCGTTGTTGAACAGACATTACCGATTTTAAAGGACCGCCATTTTCTTTTTCACCCGTAAAATACTTATGTACACTACAAATTAGACTATCTACATCTAATACACGTCTAGGCATTTTTAAATATTTCCACCAAACATACAATGTCAACACTGGCAAAGAATCAATTCAACTGCAATATTGTAACAAATTTATACCTACCCTAATGTTATTTTAATGTATTTTAAAATATGACCATTAATGCAGTTTTTACCTAATTTTCTGGGAAGTCGTTTACTGCAACTGGTTATCAATGAGTCATTAGCATAATTTTGTTAATCCGAAACCCGCGTAAATATAGCGAACCGACTATAAATACGAATGCAGATTGAGCCCATTTTTCTTTGACTACGTTATGAGAGATTGCACTTGGCGTTCTGAAATTGACAGAATATCGTATTCTGTGGCGATACAAATTGCAAACTATATCATAGATGCGAGGGTACTATCAACGTATCTTCGTCTTACACGCGAACTCGCTGCGCAGAACGTTAAGTAAACTCCATTCGCTTAGCTCGGCCATATTTTGACAGATTCATTGTCGGAAACCTACAACACAACAATTCCTACTTCTCAGTATTTTTAGCTCAAGTATCCTACTATTGCAGACTTCCTTCTTAAAAAAAAGAAGAATTGTTCTAAATAGTGGAAGTGTATACTAAACCCATTAAATTTTGGGTAGTATATATTTAAAAAATATATTTTAGTTGTTATAATTTAACATAGCTATTTATTATATGGCGGAGATAATTAAATATTGATTGTCGGTAATTCGCAAAGTTCTATTTTATATACTATTTAGTTTGTTTACTATTAATATTGGCTATAAGTACGTGTGCTTGGTTGTATAGTAATTTCCAGCCACTTTTAGTCCGTCAAAAAGTAACTAACTTTGCAAAAAAATAATTACTAAATTCACTAGACAGTTCGGACTGGGAATAGCGAACCGAGTATACGCCTTGGTAGCTAACAGAAGGTATACTATGTGTGTGCTGCTTACTCAGTTTTGTTCCTAACATTGATAAGATTTTAACATCTACTCCGTTTCTTCTCGACAATATATTCTAGTTTGTTATTTTATTATACTTTTGTTTAGATAATTATTGCCTAATATGTGCTCGCCAAATTGTAGAGATTCACCTAATGTTTTATCTGTGTTAAAGTGTTAAAGCAACAACTCAATATAACATACTTGGTAAAGCAAGTGTATTTTATATACTTTGAAAGAGACTTACTTATGACTTCTTATAAAGTTTCCAACGATGTGTGGAGGATCTTTGAAACTGATTTAAGGGTAAAAAGAAAAGTTTCCGCTTGAGGCTACTTATGGTATGGCGAGGCAAAGGCGTTATAGGGACGGCTGCTACTTCTGCTCGTGTGATGTAAAAAGGTTTAAACTCAAAATCAAAGCATTTCATTTGATATTCAAATCCTCCTCAGCTATTTGTCTTTTTCCTCATGATACAGAAACACCTGTGCCAAAGTCACTGCTACTTTAAAAAAAGTACTATACTTAAGTGAAGTTAATTGAAAGTGAAAGTTATTCTCCCAATAATAGATGAAGAAGAAATGATTTGGTGAGAGATCTCGATCTTCCCAAAGACGCTGCTTACTTGCTTGGATCCAGATTGAAGAGTAAAAATTTATTACTACTCGGAATGTCTTTTTCTTGGTTCAGATATCGTGAAAAGAATTTTGTGTTTTAATTTAATTAACCCAGAAAGGAAATATAGTTTACTGTAGTGGCATTAAAGATACTGGTAGATACTAGGTTTTAAATTGACGGTTCAATTTAAAATCCAGTATCAATCTACTGAACGGTGTCTCTTAATCGACTTGGACATTCTGTGTTCTTGACATAGACCTATGATTCCTCAAAAACTCAAATATGAATATCATCAATGTCATATTTTGTATGCTCTTTGGGTAACAAGCTGGTTACACCAAATTTCCTGTTTTCTAATATCTATGCCACCGAAAAAATCACTGGTTAATGGAGAGTTTGGAGCCATGGACGCTAAGAGTTGGACCAAACAATGTTCTGGAAGAAAATTTAATACCACCAAAAGATATTCTCATTCGATATAAAACTAGGCTTTATAAAACAGGTCATCACATCTCTCGTAAAAGACGAAGAATGTTTCAAATACTTGGTTAAAAAGTTTCCAGGCCTCTCGGAGGTCTCGAAATTGAAGGAAGGAAGATTTATTGAACCCGATATCAGAAAACTTATAACACCATGATATATCTCCAGAGAGAAGGATGGTTCGCATTTTAGGATGTTGTTGAGAAATTTTTGGGCAACAATTAAGATCCTAATTATAAAATTGTGGTGTGGGGGAGCCTTGTAACTGGCTACCTACATTCGAGGGTTGGAAATCTTTGGATTCCAAGCCTTACTTCAAAGGACTTGTGAATGGATGTATATCAATAGGTTTGGTTCTTCAGTGACCGTTGAAGGATAAGGATTCTTAATATGAGCAAATATAGCTCCAGAGAAATAAAATCACTTTTGAGTTTATCGATTTATAATTAAATCTTTTTAGAGTAGAGAGGCCCAACACGGCCTAGCCTACTATACAATAGTAGCTTATATACAATATCAAAAGATTCTTTCTTTATAACAAGTAAAAGAAAACCGGTATAAAAAAATGCCCGATTTCGGCGGAGAGATATATTTTATACGTGAATTGAGAGTGTTTAAAAATTCGATGCCTCAAGGGCGATGTGTGAGAATGAACTGATAAAACACTACTTGATGCGTAAAAGTGAAGATTACTCCTCTTTTATTTAGGTGTGAAAACTATTTAAGAGGGTGAGACGCCAGTCAGTCGGGGTCGCGAACAAACTTGATGAAGTGACTATTTTACTTAGTCGACACTAAGAAAAGTCTAAAGAATTACATTTTTATTTTATATTTT